>NC_079516.1:32184822-32241611 GCF_000801105.2 Raphanus sativus
GAGAGAGAGAGACTGCTATAAACAAATTAAAATCAATAAACAAAGTCATGAATATTAAAGACCATTTCGAGAGAGAGGGAGAGAGAGAGAGAGGGAGAGAGGGAAGAGGGAGGAGAGAAGAAGAAGAGAGAGAGAGAAGGAGAGAGAGAGAGAGACTGCTATAAACAAATTAAAATCAATAAACAAAGTCATGAATATAATATTCAATTTTGGTTTTAGGATTCGTATGTATAAGAATCTATATATCTATAAATGTAATCATACAATATTTAAACTGTTTATAACATAAACCATTCATAGTTTGTTTAGTGTTGAGGGCTGGGCAAAAAATCCGAACCCGGAAAAACCGAACCGAACCCGATCCGGAAAACCGAACCGAATCCGATCCGAAAAAACTAGCACCGAATCCGAACCAAAATTGATTAAATATCCGAACGGGTCCAAAATTTCAGTATTTAAAGAACCAAAACCGAACCCGATCCGAACCGAAATATTTTGGGTACCTGAATGTATCCGAAATAAATTTATATACTTAAATATATACATTATTTTTATATATAATGTATATTAAAAATATTAAAAATATATAAAACACCTTTAAGTTTTCCAAAATACTCGGAAAATATATGCAAATAGTCAAAAGTAAATGTTTAAAATAGCTAAAGTATACTGAAAACACCAAAATAGTTAAATATCTATTGATTTTTTATCCAAATACTCAAAAAAACCAATTTATATGTTAAATTAAGGTATTTTTGACATATATGTTATGAAAAATTTATATGTAATATATTATATCTTTTTTTATAGATTTGAAATTTAAAGTATATAATGAATTTTGAAAATTTTAAAAACATTTTAAATGGGTTATCCGAACCCGAACCGAACCCGCAAAGATCCGAACCAAAATTTAGAAATATCCGAATGGGGCTAAAATCTTTGACCCCGAAACCCAAAACCCGAATGGACTGAACCGAAACCCGAATGGGTACCCGACGCCCAGCCCTAGTGTTGAATGTGCAGAATAGAATTCCGGCAATTAAATAAACATGTAATGTTTGATGGAAACTAATAATCTTAATGTGAAGCTTCAGTTTTTTTTTCACTTACATATTGTTTAAGATATGGAAAAGGAAGGTTATTGTTGTTGAAAGGTTATAATCCTTCGATATCTAGTTAAACATACACACACGATTGGATATATATATATATATATATATATTATATTGAGAGAATAATTACACATTGTAAATTAAATAAAGAACTGAAAAGAGAATAGAATAACGGAACATATAATGTCAGCAAGTTATGTAAAAACAAATTAAACATTTAATTAAAAGCATTAGACTAAAAAGTAAAACATCATTTCAGTGGCAGAGAATAAATATTGTTTGAAACAGAATGACACTTAAAAAAACTTCTGTTTAATAGTATAGACTAGATTTTGACCAGTCCTTTTAAAATGGCGGGTTTATCTCTGTTAACAATATTATACTTAATACCGTATATTTTTGTATAAAATAGGTAATGTGTTTTTGTGTGTATATGAATTAGTTGTTATACATATTTAGGATTAATTTTATTGAGATATAAATATAACAGTATATAATCTGATGCTAGGTTATAATATATATATTTAGAATTAAAAAAAATTGAAAGCAATAGAACATTTTTTTGTTAAAACAAAAAATCTTGCTTTATTATTTTTTGGTTTCATTTTTAGATATAATTAAAAAAATAGTTAAAGTTAATAAAATAATCTAACAGTATAAGTAATTTTTATGAATATAAAATGAATCACTATATTGGGTATCAATTAAAAGCCATTGATTCTTTCTTGAAATAATGAAATAATATATATTATTTTCAAATAAGTTTAATTTATTGTTAGTGTAAACGAAATAAAATTATTTTATTTATAAATCCATGTAACATTATATTAAACAATATGGGTTCTTGATAAACTGATTAAAAACTATCCAAATTAAATTGGATTACTCGATCTAAAAATACACCTAAGAGCAACATTAGTGCCATATATCTTTCTATGGGTACCTAGCAATATAATGACAATATAACTGAATTTAATAATAAATATTTAAAATAGAAGAAAGAATAAGCAATAGAAATAACACCAGTTGAAATAAAATCTCTCAACTGTCAAATAATGATTTTTGGGGAAGGTAGTATCTTTCCTAATTTTGTCTCTCTTTCATTTTTTCCCTCTAATTTCATTATAATAATCATGAGGTACACCCACTGATGGTGGCCCAATCCGGTCATTTAAAAGTGACTATTTACTTTAGAAAAAGTTACACCATAGGTCACATCCCTTTATTATTAAAAGAGAAGCATTTTGCATTAAATGCGTTCACATTGTAAAATTTATATATGGAAGGTTGAGGAGAGTTTGAGAGGAGAGGGATGACGTGTCAAACAAGTAGAGCTTCTCACAAAAAATCGAGCACTACTTTCCTAATTTGCATTGACATTATGTGTTCATCGGGACAGAAAAAAACTTTGATTACACGAACAAAACAATGTGAAACGTGACTCACGTGAGGTTAACGGAGGGTGATATTAACGAATGGAGCATGGCATATGTTAACGGATGGAGTGTTTCAGAGCATGAGAGCCATTACGGATGAATGAGGGGAGAAATTTAACAAATGGAGCAAGGGAGAGGCATGCCAGCCATTACGAATGGAGCAATGCAGAGCATCAAAGCCATTACAGCGGTGGAGAAAGAGCATTGTAAGTCTCTTACGTTGCACTCTAATGGTGTTCTCTAAAGTATGAAGCTCTGAAAGACGTTTTGTTGGTGAGGTCGAGGCATGAGACGCATTACGAATTGCACAAAGAAGAAGGTTAACGAATGGAGCAAGGACGAGGCGTCAGAGCCATTACGAATGGAGCAATGCAGAGGCATGAGAGCCATTACATCGATGGAGAAGGAGGATTGTCAGTCTCTTGCGTTTTGTTGCTGAGCTCGCAAGTACCAAGATCTGAAATATGTGTTGTTGGTGAGCTCGAACGTATGAATGTCTGTAAGGCGCGGGTCTTATGTGTGTGTTCTTCTATCCCATCATATTATACGTCGGACGTGAGAACTTTTGTCTTCAAGAAACAGAAGAGACCACCTTTGGATCAGTAATATCTAATTCTCTAAGCTTGAAGAGAAACTAAATGACTGGGTGTTATTGTGTGGGTGTGCGTTTATCGTGTGGGTGTTATTCGGGAGACCACTTATGATACTTACAAAATGTGAGAGTGAAATGTCGACTACCAAGTAATGGCGTTTTTAGACAATGGTGTTCTTCGTCATCACACTCTTCTTGCTTGCTGATATACATTTTGTGAGGTTCGACTTTTTGATGAAGTTGATGTTATTGTTACACATGCACGTACGTGTAAGAACATTCTCATGTCGACTGATAATTTTTTCGATTGGTATTATTAATTTAATTAAACCGAAACTGACAATAAGTAATCAAAATCGAATTAAACCAGCATAATCGAGTCTTCATGGTTAATTAAATGATTGTGTGACCTTCTCAAGTAAAATAATAAGCCGTGTTTACATAATTAATCGTGGATATATGAGTTATGGTAATATATTTGATCGTGTATATATATGTTATGGTAATATATGTATTACTACGAGTGCACGGCAAGGTGAGAATATACGTTATTAATTATCATTGGTGTCATATATGAACGGTATAGTTAGGTTTAGCTACCTATATAAGTAGCCTTCAACCTCTCCATATTATTGCATCTCAAACATTCGGAAAACAGTCGAGTTCTTAACATCCTATAAAAATGGCTTCTCTTACTGTTGTGTGTGATTTGAAACCAATCAAATCGATGTGGAAGATTAGAGTTAAGATCATACGTTTGTGGAGACAATACTCTGCTGCTGGTGGTCTCACTATCGAGATGGTTCTAATCGACTCCAATGTAATCATCTTCACTCTTTGTTTTTTATTTTTGGCAAACATCACGTCTGATCAAATTTTCTTGAAACTAAATATTTTTTTTGTTTGTGGGGGTGTTAAGATCAGTGCTTCGATTAAGAAGGATCTGGTCAATTAGTTTGAATCGTTTGTTTCGGAAGGTAGTTCTAAGATTCTGATCAACTTCTCGCTCACCCCCTCGTGCGGTTCGTACCGAGCCGCCATACATCCATACAAACTTGGATTTCTCTCGACCACCCGTGTGAGGTGTTGTGATGCTCTCCCATAGGGCTGGGCAAAAGTCCGAACCCGAAAAACCGAACCGAACCCGATCCAAAAAAGTAGCACCGAACCCGAACCAAAATTGATTAAATATCCGAACGGGTTCAAAATTTCGGTATTTAAAGAACCGAAACCGAATCCGATCCGAACCGAAATATTTTGGGTACCCGAATGTATCCGAAATAAATTTATATACTTAAATATATACATTATTTTATATATAATGTATATTAAAAATATTAAAAATATATAAGGTACCTTTAAGTTTTCCAAAATACTCGAAAAATATATGCAAATAGTCAAAAGTAAATGTTTGAAATAGCTAAAGTATACTGAAAACACCAAAATAGTTAAATATCTATTGATTTTTTATCCAAATATTCAAAGAAAACCAATTTATATGTTAAATTAAGGTATTTTGACATATATGTTATGAAAATTTATATGTAATATATTATTTTCTTATAGATTTTGAAAATTTAAAGTATATAATGAATTTTGAAAATTTAAAAACATTTTAAATGGGTTATCCGAACCCGAACCGAACCCGCAAAGATCTGAACCGAACCCGAACCGAAATTTAGAAATATCCGAATGGGGCTGAAATATTTGACCCCAAAAACCCGAAACCCGAACGCCCAGCCCTACTCTCCCCGGTGAGCTAACTAGATTTGAACCAGTCCACTATAGGGACATCCTGGATGGCAAAACATAACATTTTTTATTATATTTACATGTAATCCAAAGTGGCCAAAACTGACGAGATATTTACAGAAATACAATTTTAGATCCGAGGATAGACCCGATTTGTGTTGTAAACTTTTCAAAGTAAAGCTTGATAGTTTGATGGATGATCTAACGAAGAAACATCTTCTCGGAAAACAGTTTCTGGTAAGAAATTTATCATTAATTAATCCTCTCAAGTTACATGATAAATACTAATATTATCAATTTTTTTTGTAGCTGTATACACTATAGAGTTCCAAAAAAGAGGTCTTTCCCATGCACATATTTTACTATTCATGGATCAGTCAGCCAAATATCCAAATGCAGATGATATTGATCAGGTAATATCAGCTGAAATTCCTGATAAAACTGAAGAACCTAGGCTATATGATATTTGATCGGGTAATATTGTAGTAGATTTTTCGAAAAAATATAAACATTTTTATTAATTTATTATTTTTTAACTCAAAGATAGTGTATCATTTTTAAATATGCAGATTAACTCATGAGCTAAGGAATCCAAACAAGACCCCTAAACTTTTAATCCAACCCAAACCAAACCAGACCCGTAAAGATCTGCAGAAATAATCAGATTTTACAATATAAAAATATAAAATTTTAATAAATATTTCACCCGCGCAGGACTTATCCTAGTTTTGACTTATTATAACACAATAAGTCACTTATGTATATTGAGACACTTTTTGTCAACCAAACTCTCAACTACCATATACCCAGTTAGTTTTTCAATACAAAAAAATATAACTCAACTAATGGACCCACACACTTTCTTCTTCTTCTTCTTCGTAAGATCTTGTTTTTTTATTTTTTTTCACAGATTTTACTTTTCAAAAATAATTACTTCCCAAATTATATTTTTGTTCAATTGAATACAAATTAATAAGTAGAATCGGTGCTCTGCTGCAGTTGTGGATCCGTCTCTACAGTTGTGCATCCGCGGAACACCAGTGCTCTGTTCATAGTTTCGCCGTCATCTCGTGGCTCCTTTGGTCGCGACTCGCCGTGATGAGCCGCTGCAGACTCTCCTCTAATCGTCTTCAAAGGGAAATCATGAGACTCCAGTAATAAAACTCCGACAATCATCATTACACATTCACACATACGGAATCAGAGTATAGCCAGATCTGTACGATTTTTCGCTGCAATGGGCATAGGTAACAAACACTGGCTGAATTCTTATCCTACCTTAATTTCAGTCCTCTACTTCTAAATTCAGCATCCACAGCCTAGCCAAGATGATTTGGATACAGCCTCATTCCAGGTAATTAAATAGTTCTAAGCTTGGTTCTTTGGTGGGTTACTTTTTCATGGAAAGAGCATTGCTTTGTTTCTCTTATCTGATTTCTATTGACATTAAAGTTTTCGACTTTCTGTGTAATTTTTAATTTTTTTTTACTGATAATACATAGTATAATCAGAAAGGTCACTGCTTTGCATTTAACATGTATCTGTAATTATATGAATATCATGAGTGACAAGAATCAGTTGGGTTTTGCTTAGTTTGGTTGATACTCATGAAGCTAAAGCCTCGTGAAGTTGTGTGGAAGATTTTACAAGATACTCAAAATTATCCAAAATATCAACTATCATTAATTTGTGCAATGTACGGTGTACATGTGGACAGTAAAAAAATGTGTACATTTTGACGATATTTTATAGTGCTAATATTGTACTTCTGGTTAAGTTGCAAAATAAAATTTATGTTTCTGATCAAAAATACAAAATGGTATTGGTGAAATTTTTTCCAGTCTATACATATGAATCATTGTTCAAGTTGACTAATGTACACATACAACGTTGCACATGTACACGTGTTTCTCATGTACACTAATGTTCATGTACACATTTTTCTGTAAACAATATCCATATAAACATATTCCATTTGAAAATGAGATTATTGTACACGAAACAATATGTACATATGTTTCATGATAGCCAAATCAGGTGTTTGTACACGATGAGATTGTTGTACACACTTGTTTGTATATACCCTGGAAAATTATTTAATTATGATTATTGATATTCAGCTATTTAAATGCATCTGTTTTTATTCATTTTAATCATCTTTTTATTAAAATCAAATGCTTAGAGAAAAATAAAACAAAATATAAAGAACATGAGAAGAGAGAAAAGTAGTGGGACCTACAAATTTATCTTATAGTTATGCTTTAGTTAGTAAAAAAGGAAAGAGAAGGAAGATAGTTAGAATAAAATGTTTAAGTTGTAGAAAATGATCTATAATGATATGTAAAGTCATAATGTGACTCTGAGTGTAAATCGCTCTTTACTTTATCTAAGTAAAAAAGAAAAGAAAGATTTACGGTGTGAGTCACTTTTACAGTTATTAATGTCATTCTAAGTCACTTTCTTCTCCTAGCACACTTTCTCTTGCCTTTTTTCTACTATTCACCATATGAAATTTCAGTTTTACCCTTGTCACACTAAAACCTAATGAATGCTTTACTAATCTTTTGTTCTTCATCGTCTTCCTCTTCAAACTTTTCTTTTTCATAAAAGATGGCGATACATTAACGGCAGTTACATAGACAAAAACAAAGATGGAGATGAAGACGACAACGGTGATTACGTAGACGGGAGCCTAGGAAGGAAACCAAAGAAAGATTAGAGCAATTCGTTGACGATGACTCAAGATTTAACGAGTTTGAGTTCTGGGTTTGAGAACTACAGAACCCTAGGTGATGAAAGAGAAATAAATGTTGATTCTTTGGGTGTCAGAAATTGGTGTGTCAAGAAACGGTTTGAGTCTTCGACGAAGCGAGTAATATCCAGTTTGGTATCGAGAATTGGGCAAATCGACCACATAGGGGAAGAACTGGAAGGTGGCTTTAGGGATTTCTGTAGAGAAAATTCAGAGAAGCCAACAAAGGACGAGTCTATTGTGAGACACGTTGGTGGGTCTTACGGTAGTTGTGGAAACAGAGAATTTGGGTTGTCATAGCCTTCGAATAAGGTCGGTCAAGAAGCATAGTTCATCCAATTTTTTTAGTTGAGAAAAAATGGAATCTATCAGCTGAGGAAGATGAACTCAAGTAAACCCCCAAAGGTTTGTTTTTTTTTTGAGAAAACCACAGGGGTTTGTTGATGTATATATCTGTATATTTGCAGAAAAACAAGACTTTGGAGGTTTTACTGGGAATGTCTCTGAACTATGTTTATTTGGAATTTGTCTGGACCATGTGACAATTAAAGCTGATTAAAAGTTTAAAACCTTTGTACGTAGACACTAATGAGTTTTGAAAGATTTTTTATGAGAAGTAGTATGGTTCAAAGAGCTTGAGTTTTGTCATGGAGAAGATGGAGAGGAATAAAGTTAAATTTTACTGGAGAGAGTTTTATGGGTTGGTTTTGTTTCTTCATTTTGGTTTTTGGTCTCTACATTGCATATGTGTAACCGATTCTTAGTGCTTATGAGTTGAATTTTCACTCACTAAAGCTACCAATGTATAACCGATTCTTAGTTAAACGTATGTTTCATAATGCATCACTATTCACCTCACATTCTTAAATGAAGTCCTAGCACTTTTTTCTATGTTAAGCTCTGAGATGTAATTTATCGAAATCTTTTTTTTTCCTTTAAACCGAATGTGTACAAGTGTATATATGTACATATGAATATCATCATAACTATGTACAAGAGATAAGTGGACATGTGGATACTAATTTTTTTCTATCCATAATGTCAAATATATGTACAAGTGTATATATGTACATATGGATATCATCATAACTATGTACAAGAGAGCCCATATAAATATGTACATGTACACATGTATATAGTGTACGAGGTAGGTGTACACATGGATACAGTATATGAAATGTTCATGTGGATACCGTATATGTAGTGTACATTTACACATCACTATTGATGTACAAGTTGATTATGAGAAATGTGTTTCCATGTTGACGGTACTTTGTTATACATATGAAACCAGGTTTGAACGCAAGCAAAAGAAGAACTATAGAAGTAATGCAAAGAGCGAGAACGTATACATGGATTGTACATGTGGATATCACTACATCAATGTACATATTTGTTAAATTTTCTTTGTTTTACATATGGAAAAAAATTTCAGCGCAAGCAATAGACATGCCTCTGTCCACTCATACCCACATCCATGTTGTTTGTAGTAGTCTTCCCAACTTTTGACGCGGCACCATGATCTTAATAACTCAAGAGGAAACACGAAAGAAAGAAAAAAATATAATTCAATAATGCAATACAGCTCCGAAAAGATAATGCAATACAATTAACTCGCTTATACTAAGCTACGAAGAGAAGAAAGTTGAGGCTTTACTACTAACAGTCCACCATTCTATAAAGAGTGTACTCCAACCAATCACTAACGAAGCTAACCTAAACTGTGTGTTACAGAAATCAAATGTAAAAGCACGACCAGATCACAAAAAGGCATGAACTTTTTCAGATATCTGTACAATTTTTTTTATAAATCTCTCTAAGGAATAAGTCTAGCAACAAAGGTGATCCCAAAAAGAGCACAAAGATCGAACCTTCAAGCGTAGATTCTTAGCATCTGCTGGAGCTGCATTCTCCGAGCTGGTAAGACCGTTTTAAGCTCCAGAGTTCCTATCTGAAACACAAACACACACACATCAACCGCCTTGGTTTTCTCAGATTCTTCACACGGAAAAACCCTAAATCACGCAAATGTTCATTCACAATCCCTAATTTCGTGAAAAGCTTCTAATTCAACACCAAAAGATTTCGCCTTTTTCGAAATTGGTTTCGAGGGTCTTGCGAATAGGTTCCTCTCACTTGTAATCGAACACCGAGGATGATAAATTGAAAAAAACAGAGAAAGGAAAGAAAAAAGGGAGAAACTTGCCTGGAAGAGAAGCAGCACATCCCATAGATCTTTATATAGAGAATTTGATGAGATTATAGAGCTGAGAGATCGTATCCAATTTTTGGGGTTGATGGCAGCGAGTCGAGGAAGAAGAAGAAGGAGGATCGTCCTTGACTTTGCCAACCGATTATCCAAGTTTTATTTTAAAGGCTCTTGACTTTATTTGTCGTCATTGTTTTAACGATGACAACTGACAAGAGAATACAAAAAAAATCCATTACTCTCTTTCATTAGAAAGAGGATAGATTTGTCTTTTCATCTCCATAAAGTACCTCAGTAGTATAAAGTGATCTTTTATGATATATAAAGTCATAATGTGACTTAAAAGGTAAATCTCTCGAAAGAAAAATGGAAAGGGAAGAAATAAAAAGAAAAGATCAGAGAGACGGCTCTTGACTAGCGAACAATCTATAACTACAAAATCAAAAATTGATGGAGAAAATCAAAAATTGATGGTGAAAATCAAAAGGTCTACCACGTATATTCAAAAAAAAAAAGACAACTTCAAAATGTAGAAATAGTAAGGTATATATCATTTGTTCACCTTAAATTATTTTGGTTCGATCACTCTTACAAAATAATAAACTTTTATCTTTGTTCACATATCATAACAAAAAAGGCTTTTCTTTTCACAGATCCTAATATGCAGATGAAGAGTTTCTTAGATCTGAAATATTTCGAATGGAACCGGACCGGACGAACATCATCTGTATATCAGAGACTTTAATACCTCTGAAGAAACAAACAAAGGTAGCTAACTGTAAATAAAGCTTCTCCATCACTTTTGTTTTTAGTCAAGATTGGTTAGTACTGCTACGAAGATAACAAACTCCTGATGATTCTTATACACCTCCAATTATCATCTGTTAATAGGAAAGTATGAAAGCTTTTGTATTTGCAATTAAAGAACACAATATTCTGTAACTTTTTTATTTGTGTTTGAAGGAATAAGGATCATTGGTTTTTTTTTTGCATGCAGGGTAGGAAGTAACTAAAAGTGAAGCAATACTACCACCATAAAAGATAATTTCGTTGATACAATCGTAAAAATCTTTCAGTGTATTAGAATCTTTTTTCGTTTGAGCAACCAGTGTTTTAGACTTTAGTCTGATATATGTGGCTTTATCAGGACCATCTCTGTTTTGCATGCCACATCCAAATGTGAAAAGAAGCAAAATGATGAAATTTCTCCCAAAATAAAAACAAAAGGTAATATATTATTCACAGCAGAACTATATTAGTACTGCTTTAGTAATAGAATTGATAATTGATAGGAATACAGGCTGAAAGCATATATATATATATATATATATATATATTTTTTTTTTTTTTTTTTTGACGACTACTGAAAGAAAATTATATATAGTTTGAAACATATGGAAAAGTTCTATATTCTGTCATGAATATTAGACAGACGAAATTTTTAAAATCTATTCTATTTACACATTTTTCTGGGGAATCAAATGAAATATTGAAAAAAATCAGTAAATTGGATATTTATACAATTAAATGAAATATTGAAAATAAATTATTGACTATAACGAACTGAGTAGCCATTTATCACAATTAAACTCCTCTCTGATTGCTCGAACTTATTGCAATCTTTTGCAAGATTTTTTTTATTAGTTTCAAACAATGTAATCGCTCTTTCCTCATCATTGAATCTGAATTTAAATATATAAAAGATTAGTTAAGCAACTGATATATAAAATCAAACTAAATATAGAATGACTCACGTGTTCTTAAATTCTTCTGCAAACCCCATATTGTATGTATGATTTGTTGATCGATACACTTCTGTTGCATTACTCAGGTTAAAATTCTAGATGTTTCTCCATGTTACAGCCAGAAGAAGCCTTCCTTAACTCTTTAGGTATATCTTCTTTATTGAGGCATGGATTTTGTGACCCTTCTACATGTTCCATATACGAATACAAAAGTTATGTTTGTAAAAATGAATCCGACATAGAATATAAGAGTTGATAAAGATTGTTTTAAGATATATATAGGCTGTTAGTAAAAACACTTACATTCTCGCCAGCTAGAATGAACTCCATGGTTTTGCCTGATAAGTTTCCAAGAGTGTAGCACTTTTACATGAGCCAACCATCGCGATTTGTATAGTAGAAGCCATAAAAACATTGGTACATTTATTTTTCATACCAATGAGAATAAGTGTATTCAAGAAATCGTCCCGATGATTTTAATTATATGTACAGTTTTGATTTCATACATATCGGTTATAAATGTTTAGTTACAGAAAGAGGGGATGTCTTTCTTTTTCTTAAATAGTTGTTGCATCAAAACAAAAATCGTGGAATGCATCATAAATTAAAAACATTTGTTTAAATATATCAGTGGAAGAGATTTGTAAATATTCTTGAAATAGAAAAACACCTAAAAAAGGATCTTCTGTTTTAATAATATTGATATAGTCATATGCGCACAAACAAATGAACCTGATTATACATAATTTACAATGGATTAGTTTCACTTATATTCCTTTGCTGCAATTAGATTTTTAGATCAAAGCAAATCTTTTTTATGAACAACGATCAAAGCAAATAAAAAAAGAAATGTTAAAGGTTGAAGTTATCTTTCGGTGGGCCGTGGGCGACAACGATAAGTCTCGTTCACAAGCGCTTGGAGTTATTGGATTGTTGCAAGTTTGGTGTTTTAGTATCATTGTGACTTGTGAGTTCCATTTAATTTTCTTAAGTTAGTTGTGGAGTTCTATTTGGTCTTGTAAACACCCCCTGCCTGGGTTGAAGTTGCCTGTTCATGGGCTCTTGTTGCTGTGGTTTCAGCTGATGTATCAAACCTTGATTTCCTCCTTTGAATAAATTTTATCAGACGGAAAAAAAAAATATTTGAGATGAGTAAAACTAAAAATGCCACCAAACATGAACTGAAAAAAAGCCCATTTACGTAAGCCCCATTAATAAACTCAAATCATCAAAGCCCAAGAAAAGTAAACCCTAATCCATTATGTTGGGGCTCTCATAAAAACTGCATATCTTACGTTTTGACGCCATTTCGTTTGTAATCTCCGCCTCCCCCGAGAAACTGATTATCCAAACCTTCACGAGACGACGACAATGGCGGAAGGACTCGTTCTGAAGGGCACCATGCGTGCACACACCGACATGGTCACCGCGATCGCCACCCCAATCGATAACTCCGACACCATCGTCTCAGCTTCCCGTGACAAATCCATCATCGTATGGAAACTCACCAAGGACGACAAATCCTACGGCGTCGCTCAGAGACGTCTCACAGGCCACTCCCACTTCGTCGAAGACGTCGTCCTCTCCTCAGACGGCCAATTCGCGCTTTCCGGAAGCTGGGACGGCGAGCTTCGCCTATGGGACCTCGCCGCCGGTGTCTCGACTCGCCGATTCGTCGGACACACGAAAGACGTGCTCTCCGTCGCCTTCTCTCTCGACAACCGTCAGATCGTATCGGCCTCTCGTGACCGTACGATCAAGTTGTGGAATACTCTGGGTGAGTGTAAGTACACTATCGCCGAAGGAGGCGGTGAGGGACACGGCGAGTGGGTTAGCTGCGTTAGGTTCAGTCCCAACACGCTCCAGCCGACGATTGTGTCGGCCTCGTGGGACAAGACGGTGAAAGTGTGGAACTTGTCCAACTGCAAGCTAAGATCGACTCTTGCTGGTCACACTGGGAATGTCAACACGGTGGCTGTGTCGCCTGATGGTTCTCTCTGCGCCAGTGGAGGCAAAGATGGTGTGGTTTTGCTGTGGGATTTGGCTGAGGGGAAGAAGCTTTACTCTCTTGAGGCTAACTCTGTCATTCATGCTCTTACCTTTAGTCCTAATAGGTATTGGCTATGTGCTGCTACTGAGCAGGGTATTAAGATTTGGGATCTTGAGAGTAAGAGTGTTGTTGAGGACTTGAAGGTTGATCTCAAGGCTGAGGCTGAGAAGTCTGATGGAAGTGGTAGTGCTGCCACCAGAAGGAAGGTATACACTGGCTACGCTACGTTATTCTTACAAGTTTATTAGTATTACAGACTGTTACTAGAGGATAGCGATTATATGTCTATAGCAAAATTTAGATCTGGTACAGGAAATGTAGTTTATTGAAATGATTCTTATAGATTGATCTATTGAAACGCAAACAAATGTTATGTAAAATTGTTTCTTTTGCCATGTGGATGCTTGAGGTGCCGTCTTCTTTTGTTTCAGTTTACGTTTATACATTGCCTTTGCCATAGATTGCAGTATATTGTTTACTAGTCTTTATCAATACGTGAATCTGGATCCTGTGGCTATGACTGCATTGTCAAACTAAAACTAGCTCTCGAGTGCTTTCTGAGTATTCATTCATACCCACTCGCTGATAATGAGAAGAAGACTTAAACATTTGTTTGTTGATTTGTGGACAGGTTATCTACTGCACCAGCCTGAACTGGAGTGCGGATGGAAGCACCTTGTTCAGTGGATATACCGATGGAGTTATCAGAGTTTGGGGTATTGGACGTTACTAGTTTATCCCATCTCTTTGCTCTGTCTCTCTCCTTGGTTGTGTTTTTATCTATCACTCTTTTCTTTTGTCAACAAACTGAGATTTTGCAATAATGTTTGGTTTTATGTCAATTCTAGGTTTGGATCTTTTTTATATTGTTTCTGAGATCTTCTTGTTTGAAGTTACCTCTGTTTTGTCAACAAACTCTATTATGTTCTTAGAGCATGCCCATTAGTGAACCCCAGTAGGGGGGGGGTTCATAGGGATTTTTTTATTGTTTTTGGGTGGGTCCGGGAATAGTGACGAACCCGTATTAATTTTGCTCTTCCATTAGTGAACCCGAAAATGGGGTTCATAAGAATAAAATAATAAATTTTTTTTTTTAAACAAATTATTATTTAATACAATAGAAATTAAAAAACATACAAAGATTATTCATCTAGATTACCAAATTTGTGCCATATATTTTCAACTAAATCGGCTTTCAAACGATTGTTGATCCCGAATTTGAGCTTGAATGCCATGCCTATTAACGAAGTTGGAAGGAGAGTCCGTAGGTTGCGAGATTTCCACCTGTGAACTCCTGCTTGACTCTCCCGACTCGAACTCAGATGTATCAGACAGAATATATGTGTTTCGTTCGTTCTCTACTATCATATTGTGTAGTATGACACAAGTTTTCATAATCTTTCCAATCTTTTCCTTGTCCCATAGTAGAGCAGGATTTTTTACTATTGCAAACCTCGATTGCAAAACTCCGAAAGCACGTTCGACATCTTTTCTGGCGGATTCTTGTTTTTCAGCAAAAAGCTCAGCTTTAAGACCTTGAGGTAGTGGAATGGATTGGATAAATGTTGACCATTTCGGATAGATTCCGTCTGTAAGGTAGTACGCCATACGATAATTGTGGCCGTTGACCGTGAAATTAACTTTAGGAGCTCTTCCTTGTATAATGTCAGAAAAACTTGTGACCGATCGAGAACATTAATATCGTTTAGGGTACCTGGTAAACCGAAAAATGCGTGCCATATCCAAAGATCCTGTGATGCCACAGCCTCTAAGACAATGGTCGGCTTTCCGTGACCTCGTGCGTACTGCCCTCTCCAAGACCTTGGGCAGTTTTTCCACTCCCAATGCATACAGTCGATGCTGCCTATCATTCCCGGAAATCCGCGTACCTCTCCGATATCGAGGAATCGTTGAAGATCAGCTGGTGTAGGTTTTCGTAGATACTCATCTCCAAACAATTGTATTATCGCTTCGTTGAACTTCTCCAAACATAAAAGTGCGGTACTCTCACCAAGTCGGAGATATTCGTCATACGTATCTCCTGATTGACCATATGCTAGCATACGTATAGCTGCAGTACACTTTTGAAGTGCAGATAGGCCGTACCTTCCGTGAGCATTTTGTCTTTGACGAAAGTATGGAACTTCATTACTCAGGCGATCGACAATGGAAAGGAACAATGGCTTCGTCATTCGAAAACGCCGCCTAAACATTTCTGGTGGGTATGTAGGATTTTCACTGAAATAGTCATTCCAAAGGTCTTCGTGGCCTTGCTCCCTATGTCTTTCGATATAAGTTCGTCTCTTCGGCTTGTTAATTTGTTGGTCGATGAAATTATCAACTTGTTGGTCGATAAAATTATCAACATGTTCGTCAAACGTATCTTCAATTAGTTTATCTGCTGCATCATCTGATGAGAAAGACATCACTTGAACACTTCTTCCTTCATACAAGAAAAAATTTAATTATTCACAAGTTTAATAAGAAACATATTTTTAAAAAAAAAAAAAAAATCTTCACTAGTCTAATAAGAAACATATCATTTTTGAAAAAAAAAAAAATCTTCACTAGTGTAATAAGAAACATTTTTTTTTTGAAAAAAATTAAAATCTTCACTAGTCTAATAAGAAACATAACTTTTTAAAAAAAAAAATTAAAATCTTCACTAGTCTAATAAGAAACATATTTTTTTTTGAAAAAAAAATAAAAATCTTCACTACTCTAATAAGAAACATAACTTTTTTTGAAAAAAAAATAAAATCTTCACTAGTCTAATAAGAAACATATTTTTTTTTGAAAAAAAATAAAAATCTTGATACTTGTAGTCTATGTAATAAAATGACAAAGAAAGATAGAGATTGATAGATGAGTGTATACTTGTAGTCTATCTTTACTTGTAGTCTATGTAATAAAATGACAAAGAGAGATAGAGATTGATAGATGAGTGTATACTTGTAGTCTATCTTTACTTGTCTTGATAGTTGTCTTCAAAGTTGTCTTGACAGTAGAGTAAAGAAGAGTTGAGTAAAGAAGAGACTGAAGTAAATAGGGGTGTTCGAGTTGAGTAAAGAAGAGACTGAAGTAGAGAGAAGAGTGGTAGTTGAGTAAAGAAGAGACTGAAGTGAGCAAATTTATGAAACAAAGACCCTGCTTTATATATAGAGTTGGCAGAGTCAGTACATAGCCGATACAAGTTGTAATCATGTGGTTGCTACCCGTGAGCAACCAAACAAGTACAAAGTACAAAGAAACAAGACAAGTTAATTGAAATGAAGTGTAGAAAGAAACAAAATACTACACTTTCCCGTGAAACACAACAACCATAAAGCTAATAAACATGTGCATTCCCTTCCTGCCATACAACTTCAACTGCAGCCCGTGACCTGCAAGACAAAAGAAAACAAAATTATATACTCATGAGCACAACAGCAAGCAACCAACATTAAGCTATCATATTATCCAAAATTATATACTCATGAGCACCCAAATGAACAACTTAAGCTATCATATTATCCATCACAACAGCAAGCAACCAACATTAAGCAACCAAATGAACAACTTAAGCTATCATATTATCTAAATGAACCACAACAGCAATCAAACGAACAACTTAAGCTATCATATTACCCATCTCAAATCATTTCAGAAATGAGTTTTTCCATGAGGGTGATTTCGCTTGCAGTTAGATGGGTAGGGTCTTTGGCAAGGAGACGCTCTAGCAGTTTCTGTTGCTGTATCTCCTTCTTCACAGCAAGCATGGCATGTATCTCATCATAACCTTGCCTCTTGCGTTTGGCTGCTTTGCAAGCCTTGACACCAGGAGGCCGAACCTCCGCACCTTCCTCCTCAGCCACCACCTCCGCAGGTTCCTTCCTTTTCTCCTTGGGACCTTCTTTGGGAACACCAAGTGATTTCCATTTCTGATCGAACCGAAGTTCCCTCCAACAATGTTCAAGTGTGAACTTGATGCCAATGTCATTGAAGAAGATGTCATGGGCAGCCTTCATGACATCATTCTCGTTTTGGCCACTCGCTTGCTCCCTCACTGCTGCTTCATAGCACCCCACAAACTTGCAGACCTGCTCATTGATTCTTCCCCACCTCTGCTTACACTGACTCCATTCTCTAGGAACGGCGCCACTAAGCACAGGGCTTGCGTTGACGTAATCCACAATGCGCTTCCAAAAAGCTCCAGCCTTCTGGTCAGTACTCACGATGGCATCCTTGCTGGTGTTCAACCAAGCGCTGATGAGCACAACGTCTTCTTTGGTTGACCACTTCCTTCTTTGAAGAGAGGTTTGGGAGGTTTGGGGTAAATGTTCCATTTTGGTTTCGGTTTGGGTTAGATATGTGTGTGTTTTACATGAGGACTTGCTAAGTTTTTAAACTAGTTTAGTCTAGTACATTAAACTCTAACTACCAAACATTCATTACACAACAACTAGCTATCGCTATTTCATTAAACTCTAGCTATCAAATCAGTCAATTTAAACCTCAGTACAATTCATATTAATCACAGCAACCAACCAACAAACCGATACAATTTATGATCTAGTTCTAGTTTATAGTTTTGCTTTTAGTTGTAGTTTATAATTGTAGTTCTACTTGTAGTTTATAGTTGTAGTATAAAAAGTTCTAGTCAATTTAATATACTTGTAGTATAAAAAGTTCTAGTCAATTTATATACGGTTAATATATTAAAAAAAAAAGAGAAACAGAAACTTTGAGTTGAGTCTTACCTTCAATCCAAGCAGACCATCTCCAAGTCGGCGACCTTCACGGAGAGAACATCCACCTGCCTAGAGAGCCTTTTAACCTGTTCCTGGACATGTAAAGAAGAAAAATAAAATGAGTTAATATGTTATCTTCGCTAAACTAATGAAACACCAAAACAATAAAGCAATGCAATGAAGAGAGAAGAGATTACCTCTAGTGACTCAATCTGTTGATTGAGGATGGGCACCTCCTTGATCACCTTCTCAGCCTTCTCCAGCCGGGCAGTCAGCTTCTCGATCTCCTCCTGGACACCAAACACCCAAGGCTGACGATAATGGAGCCCATCAGCCTTGGTTATACCAAAAACAAAAATATAAAACTCATAAGAATCTTGATAGGAAAAAAAATTGAAATATAACTGAAACAAAGAAAGAATTCAAACAAGAAAAAAATTGAAATATACCTCGTAGTTTATGCAGGTGAAGAAGCGCTTCCCCGGAAGAGTGTCTCTCTCCTCCTTCCCCTGAACCTCGTCTATCATTTTCCCACCACAGTAACACCTACTTGGTATCCCGTACTCTGAATCCGCCACATAGATCAAACTGTTGTTGTACTCAATGTTCCTCTTCATGTCTCTTCTCTCTGCTGCGGGATCCATCTCTACCACAAACAAATGTCAATCATTAGTGAACCCGAAACAATTAACCCGTCTAGACGATTAAGAACCGTAACCCTAAACCCACATAATCGATTAAGAACCGTAACCTGTAAAACCCCCAAATCAATTTCGAACCCTAACCCTAAATCCCCAAATCAATTAACAATCCCCGATAAACCAACCATAACTCGGTAAATACAACCCCACATGACCTTTAATCGAAACAATCAACTCGATTTCGAACCCTACTACGAAAACCCTAAATTGATTAAGAATCCCGAGACCCAAACCGCTTTAAAATGATGGAGAATCTACTCGATACTGACCTGAGCTCGTGAAGGAAACCGTTCTTCGTCGATTTGATGGTGAAAAGCTTCGGAACTCGCCGCCGTACGAGAATCGCCTCTCAATCGCCTTTCGGAGGAGAGAAACCCTAGCTATCGAAGAACAAAAGAAAATGAATGGTTTCGGTCAATGCTTCGCGTAAACTCGAAAACGCGGGGCCAATGCCTTACGAACACGTGTCTTGAACCCGTCTAAGAGCGGATCACGCGTAAGACTCGGGTCACCGAATATTGCCCATTTTCGATTTTATTTTTCCTGCCCGGCCCCAAGAACTTGAGCCCATGAACCCGTTAAAAACCGCTAATGGGCATGCTCTTAATAAGCACTTGGAGGTAATACAGTAAAACTTGTAATTAGCAAGTCCATTGACACTGCTCTTGAGAAGCCAAAGCGCTCCAAACAAGATTTAGATCACACAAACGCGTGTTGCAGCTTAATCCCTCACTGGTTCCGAATAACTGGTGTGTTACAAGTACTCAAGGCTTCTTCTGAGACCAATAGCGAAACAGTGGATGTTCTACACCGAACTCTAACGAACACGATTGTTAAGACTTGATGATTTTGGAACCATAAAAGACTGAGAACAGGGAGAAGGAAATAGCTGAAACTCTCTTTTAGAACTGAAACGAGCTGTTGCGGTTCATAGGACAAGAAGGCTAAGATCACCAAGAAAAGCAGTATACATATATTAAATTATTATTTAAGTTTATCAAAGAAACGAAAACCATATATTATACGCAAGCCACTTAGTATCAGTCCTGCTTAGTATAACACAAAAACATAAACATATTTGTATAAATTGTATATGCATCTACATATATATATAGTCAAGAACCGGAGAATACAAAATATGGTTTGATATATAAACTCCATATTTCTTTCCGGTCCGGTTTTTAGGTGAAACCGGAAAAGGCTCTCTTTTATTTTGGTTGACATGCATCAGCGTCTGCGTGAAGCTGGCTCTTTTTGGGCATTGAAGTAAACTGTGGCCACAGGTAAACCAAGATCGAGATGTCCAGCGAACATTCGGGTGCTGAAGTTGGCTCGCGAAGGCGGCTGCTGCACCATCATACCCACCGGTGAGTTCTGCCTGAAAAGTACAAATATGTAACGGTGTATTCCCACCGGTGGTCTCGGCTCCATATATTGCAATATCTCCTTTCCTAAAATGAAAACATGAACATATATCGATTGCTACTAAAAATAAGATAAAAGTAATCATCGTTCCACTAGAGAACATGTTGGTTTCAGAAGACACCACACGTCTTATTGCGGGGCATAACTTGAAACGAAGGAAAATTACACAGTGACTATGCATGTGAGAGTCGTGCATATTTGTGTTTGAACCAATCAGTATCGTGCAATACGGGGAATCCATTTCATATCAAACCGAAAGCACCACGTTGCAAAGATAATATGTTTAAATGAATAAAATATATTAGTGTATTGGATTTTCAATGAGATTTAAACACGTCTTCATTGATATAATTAACCATTATCATATATGTTCTTAATGGCTTTCACACTAAAGTCACTTTATTTCAAGAGTTTAAAAAGTTAAAATAAAATTCATTCACAAATCACGTTGTAAGAAAAGTTGAGGAAAAGAATAATTTACTTTCCAAAAGTTGAGCGAAACGATTAAAACTCAAAAAACAGAAACTTAGTTTTGACTTTTATTTTCATACCTTTTGAGGGGTTGGTGCCTCCGGGGATATCCACGACAATCCTGAAACATAAAAAAATAGTTGTATGATGTTTATTTTGGATATATAACATTAGAATAACATACAAAAACCCGATGTAACTGAGTGCGTCACGCGTACGTACCAATGGACCCATTCTCTCATGTTTGGCTCGCTCGGGCTAGGTGCGTCCGGGTCAGTCATCACCTGCATGCATCCAATACTACATGTAAAGACGGCCAGTAAATTTTGAACTCATGCACGCACCACTAATCGATGGAACACACAAGCCCGAGTAGTTAAGCAAATATTGTGTAATCGATTTTTCAGCTAACCATGATTAACTTATTTAATTATGCACCAAAAATTCATTGAATTATCTATGTATGGCGAAATATCAAAGTAAATCCCACATTGGAGATTGGAAAATTAGTCAAGTAACATGACACTTTTTGAGGCCAGACATGTATATAAATAAGTATATACTTATGTGAATGTACCAGCAAATATATATACAGTAATTTTTTAATTTTTTTATATAGAGTAATGTTTGCATGGTCCTCTCACAAGAATCATGAATCAGGATCATGGGGGAGCATATTATGCATGTGTGTATGCGTATATACAAATATATGTTTGAAACTTGAAAGTAAAAGACTGTGATATTGCACATAAATGGATAGGATTGATAAGATGAATATATATGTACGAGAGTGTAAAGCTCATTGGAGTTGCCGGAGATGATGACTCTGGGAGGGTTGACTGCAGCGGAGGGTTTGATCTCGCAGCCGTTAGTTATGTGTTTGGGGCCAAAGTAAACAGACATGTTGGCGGTGGGGATGAACATGTCCAACACATCTCCGATCACTCTTCCAACCACCAAAGGATCAACCGAAGCTGCCATCGATTAAAAGAGAGAGAAAAAGAAGTGGAGAGAAGAGAGAGATGTTCTTAAAGAGAATCGTTTGTTGTGTTCAGCGCATGTCCGAATTGGGATGGACATCTATGTAATGGTTTATATAGATAATATTTATTCTTAGAACAAAAAGTATTTAATTTTTATCGACAAATACAATGAATTTGAACAATGATTTACATGCATTCCAATTCATTTTGCATGCGTGTTTGCTTTTTATATGTTAAAAGTCTTGTTTTTATTTTCATAAAATATCTAGTGAAAGCTGTAAACCCAGTTCAAAATATTTATATATAAACAATGTGATATATGTCAAGAAAACAAAACAATGCTATAATATGCTACGTACCAAGAACTGAAAATGTGATAGCTGATTCATTAGCTAGGAATATTCGTACCTTTCATAGATCGTTATGCTACTTTGGTTGTTCTATTCCGATCTGGTTACCCAAACCACCTCAAGCTTGAGTAATATAATAGTCTTTTGATGCCAAAAAAAAAAAAACAAAACAATGCTATAAATGTTATATTTTGATTGCGTTTTTGGGAACTTGTTGGTATTTTTATAATATATTTAATATTAGAGATAAAATATTTCAACAAAATAGCATGATGCGTTATTTTGTCGTCAGTGGTACAAGTAATACTAGAATCTACTCGTGTCTTGTAATTTATGGTCAGGCCCCAGATTCACTATTGTGCAAACCATCAAAGCTAATCCCCTATATATTACTCTGAACTAACTTTACCATAAATAAACTAATGTTAAAGATGCCTTAACCGAATGTTATAATACAGTTTCTGACTTGGTTATAAGCGAAAGAAGAAACAAAAGGAAAATGTTAAAAGAGGCTTTTGGTCAGATTAGTGTAACCTATAGGCCATGCATAGGCCATTTCACACTTCTTTTCATCCACAATGGTGACACGTGCCGTATCTCGGTCTCAGCTGTTACCCACGATCCCTTCGGTTTGTCCTGCCACGTTACATCGTTCCTGCCGTCAGTTACGAGGATCACTCCTTGCACGTGGATGATCCTCGTTGTACTCGTTGGTAAACTAGTTTCTTTTCTACTGGTGGTAACTCTTATACCAACTGCCAGTAATCTACTAGTAAAAGATCTTCGTAGTGGATAACATGTAACTCGTTCTCTTGGTTTGATATATTCTATTAAAACAAATCAGACACGAGGACTGAATTGTAAATTGTTCTGGACTGTTTGCCAGAGATATGAACACAATACACACATAACATACTACTATTGCAAGTTTCCCTTTCATTACAACACAGAAGAATATATTTCGAAAATAAACATGCAACCGTATAGTGTTATATCATATTGATGTATGTATATTAATGACCCTGGTGAACACAAAATGAAAGTGCTCTGAGACTGATATATAAATAAATCTCCAAATGGAATTGGTTTTTTTTTAAAACCTTTTTGTAAACTTATACTCACATTTATAAGTAAATGTTAGAACCAGTGTTTTTAAAACCGGACCGGCGAGCGAATCGGAAATATTTTGGGTCATGGGTCACTGTGGTTCGATCGGGGTCGATTAGATTAAACTGAATTTATTATTTTATAAATATTATATATTTTTTTCAAAAAATAGTCATAATGTTTAGAAAACTTTCAAAAATAACAAATTGAAATGTGATAAAAATAATAAAAAAAATTAATAATTCAAATATAAAGTCAATAAGAAAAAAAACATTTAAAGTTTATTCTCCAAATCTTTGTCCTTCTAAATCTTCATCACCTATAAAAATTATATACACATTAGTTACAAAACTCTATTTTGGTTGCAATTTGTGACAAACAAAATAGTATATATGTCAAAAAGGGAGAAAAAAATAATTATTTTATTAACAAAATTTTGATTTTTATACGAACCAGGGTTTCGTTGGTTCGTTGGGTCACTCGGTTCCCGGGTTTTTAGCGGTTCAACATGGGTTTTTAACCGGTTCAACTTTAGTTGGGTTTTGACATTAAACCAACCCGGATAGGTGTCCGGTTCGCGGTTGAACCCGGTCCGACCGCCGGTCCGGTCCGGGTTTAACAACACTAGTAATTTCATTACTTAATCTCAACCATATACCCATTTCTAAAATTTAATCATAAACCCTTAAAACATTCTTTAACTATACCATTGGACACTAAAACTCAAACTTTAAATAAAATCTAATTAATCATATACCATAAATTCTAACTAAAAATCTTAAAACTTTAATCTTTTTTATTATTTAACTTTGAATCTTAAATTTAATCTCAAAATCTAAACCTAAAACACTATACTCCAAAATAACTCACTAATTTTACACCATAAACTCTAAATTTCATATTTAAACCACACATCCAAAATCAACATCTAGTCATAAAATCTAAATTTTTGAAATTTTAAACTTTATATCAAAAATACAATATAATATAATATATATTCTTAACCATAAAAAATCATTAACCATTGGTTGTTTTCAATCCAAGGACTACGAATCCATCTTTTAGTTATCCTCTAACTTCTTTCTCATTGATCATACTTTTTAACACAAGGATAACAATTCTTGATCATCGATTATTTTAGATCCAATGGTCTAAAGTTGATTTATTTGTTTCTTCATTTTCTTTCTTCTCCATGACGCTTCCTTCTCCTCTATATTTCCTTCATGAGTTGCTCACAGTCCCTGATATTCATCTTTCTCACTTTCTGTCTTGTAAACGAGAGAGATTCTTACATCGTCATGAATTTATTATGCTTAAGTTTATTTGGTTTTGTAAATCTAAGAAGTGAAAGAAGAATAAGGGTCAGAGAAGAAGATTCTTTGGTCAGAAAAGAAGATTCTTTAGTCAGAGAAGAAAAGAAGATTTGTTGGAGAAGAAGAAAAAGTGCCAGAGAAAACTGGTTTAGAGCACACCGTCGTCACCTGATCTTCGCCATTGTCACGGATCTTGAACTCGTCGCCGTCGTCAGCCATCTATACTCGCCTCTGTCATCCTTGTTGCCGCTCTCAGATCCGTCTTCGCCGGCCTCAGTCTTCACCGTAGTCGCCACTGATATGCCCAAATTAACCTTCAAGCTACTCTCTCAAATAAGAGGTTCAGTGTAGTACTTGAGGATCAAATCCACAAGGAGCGTGGCACACAACAGACTATAGATATTAAGACTAAGCTAGGCAATCAATATTAAAACAGTAAACAAAGCAGTAATCATGGTTGAACAAGGCAGTTGTTCAGTTGATTGTTTGTGAGATATAAAAGATAAAATCTAGACTTAGGGATCTATCAATCAAGAGATTCAAAACTACAATCAAGGATGCTACGGGTTTTATAGATATAATTCTAGAAGTCGATTTCAATAAGTAAGAAATCTAGCTTTCACATGCAATTACTAATCAGATGTCTGAATCTTATGTTCCAGCTGTTGCGTGCAAATAAGGAGTGAGCGTCGATCGATGCTATGGCCAGAGCATTGATCGATGCTTCTTCAGACAAGCATTAACGACCTAATCGATTATGTTCAACTAGATTCCTAGACCAACTGCAGTATGCGCCTAAGTATCTAATCCAGCAGAGTTCGGATTCCATTAATTGATTGCCCTTTCGTGCCTCTCAATTGTCCTATGATTCTAGGTTCAAGCAATCAGTCACACTGTCGTGCTATTCCAACTACTATAAATCCTAGTATTACAAATCACCCTTGTGTAAAGATCTATCGATATCCTACCAATCTTAATTGATTATCAGTTTGACATTAAGCTCATGAAATCCTTAAACCTAACAAGATGATTACTAAGACATGAAAGCAATAACATAAATCATAGTATGAATAAATAATAAAATATAAATAAAAGATAAAACCAATGGAGTTCCAATCGATCTCTGAAGGAGAAATGATCTTCTCTCCAATCCTAAAACAATGAATAAGAATAGAATAAAGCGTAGTCGTCAATAATGGTTTAGAAAACACATAAATAGGATTTCATGTCGTGCATAGGCATTTTGGTAATTTCTGATGACTTCCTCAAGACCATCATCTAAGATTGTATCAACCTGGTTCCTTTTACTTTCCTCAGCTTTCCCTTTAACCAGAGGTTCTTGCATCTTTACAGTTTCTACAGTCTGAGAAATTGGAGTGTCTAGCATCATGATATTGGCGGCGTCCAAGGTCAAGTTTTCCATTTAGCTCTCTGTAGATAACATCCAACCTCTGATTCAAGCCGATTCTCACCTTTTCCGGAATTACCAGGATCTTCTCCATCCTGAATTCCATACTTTCTATATTGCCCTGGAAATCTTTCTCTGCACCTGTTCCACCAATGAGACTTCATGTATAGAACCAATCACTGCATCAATCTTGTCACCATCCATTGCAGCCGATTTCATCCTATGCATATCCAGATTTTTTGTGTCAGTGCTAGTCACCATGTTCTCAACCAGCTTCTTAGCTTCCTCTTGGGTCCTCATCTCGAAGTTTCCTTCGCTTGCAGTATCCTTCATTATATGATATCGCAGATCAATGCTCTTGTAGAATATTCTCAACAGCCGAACCTCTGTAAAACTATGAAGTGGATAGTCTCTTTTGTATCTCCTAAACCTTTCCCAAGAGATTCTGAAAGCTTCAATGGGTTCCTGAGAGAATGTCCATATATTATTCCTCATCTCATCCATTTTTGCATCATCTAAAAATTCAGTTAGAAACACAGTCTTGACATCATTCCATGTAGTGAGAGATCCTGGCGATAGGTGCTTCATCCAACTAGTAGCACTCCCAGAAAGAGAAAATTTGAACAGCTTGCAGATAATGTAGTCTTTGGTTGCTTCATTCTCATGGATTCCAGACAAAAAAATCTTCAAGGGTCTCAATATGGTCCGGGGGATTTTCGTGAGGAAGACCATGAAAAGGGTTCTGACTCACATAGCTGAAGTCTGCGGTTTTTATATCAAATCCCTTGATTGCTGGAGGTTGAATCGCATGCCTGTTGGTATAAAACTGACTAGGCATGATTCATTCTGCCAACATCCTCTGTCGAAGAACTTCAGCATCCTCAGTATAAGCAGATGGCACAAGGATTGCAGCCCCCTATCCATATATCTTCTGACCTGCTGCATTACATAGATGACCTTTAGGGTCATGCATGTCTTCATTCTCATCCCTTTGTAGCACAATTGTCGCGACCATGCCTGCTCGCGGATTAGTATCGATCGTTTCTCGAATTGAAGTGTCGATCGTTCCTCTATCACAGATGTTGATCGACGAAGTTGAGCTGGTGTCAATCGATGATGCACGTTTCTCTTTGTGAATCGGTCTTTCAAAGAGTGTTGGGTCTGAGAAGAAAAGTAATCCTCCTTGATGCTTTTGGTACTAATAGGCATGTACCGGAAAAACAAGAAATTTTTTATGTAAATAACTTAAAACAGAAAATAAAACCTAGACTAAACCTAATAATAAAATCTAAGGCGAATCCAATGCTCCCCGACAACGACGCCATAGTTGATATGCTCAAATTAACCTTCAAGCTACTCTCTCAAATAAGAGGTTCAATGTAGTACTTGAAGATCAAATCCACAATAATCGTAGGCACACAATATACTATAGATATTAAGATTAAGTTAGACAATCAATATTAAAACAGTAAACAAAGCAGTAAGCATGGTTGAACAAGACAATTGTTCGGTTGATTGTTTGTGAAATATAAAAGATAAAATCTAGACTTAGGGATCTATCAATCAAGAGATTCAAAACTATAATAAAGGATGCTACGGATTATAGATATAATTCTATATCTCAATTTCAATAAGTAAGTAATTCAGCTTTCGCATGCAATTACTAATCAGATGTCTTAATCCTATGTTCCAGCTGCTGCGTGCGAACAAGGAGTGAGCATCAATCGATGCTATTGCCAGAGCGTTGATCGATGCTTCTTCAGACAAGCATTAACGACCTTAATCGATTATGTTCAACTAGATTCCTAGACCAACTGCAGTATGCGCTTAAATATCTAATCCAGCAGAGTTCGGGTTCCGTTAATTGATTGCATATTCGTGCCTCTCAATTGTCCTATGATTCTAGGTTCAATCAATCAGTCACACTGTTGTGATATTCCAACTATTCTAGATCCTAGTATTAAAAATCACCCTGGTGTAGAGATATATAGATATCTTAGCAATCCTAATTGATTATCAGTTTGACATTAAACTCCTGAAATCCCTAAACCTAAAAAGATGATTACTCAGACATGAAAGTAGTAACATAAATCATAGTCTGAATAAATAATAGAATAGAAATCAAAGATAAAACCAATAGAGTTCCAATCAATCTCTGAAGGAGAATTGATCTTCTCTCCAACCCTAAAACAATGAATAAATATAGAATAAATTTTAACCGTCAACAATGGCTTAGAAAACACATAAATAGGTTTTCAGGTCGTGCAGTGGCATCTTGGTAATTTTTGGTGACTTTTGGGCTTCAGTTGGTCATAAAATTGGCTCGGCACATTCTGGCATCACCGTCGATCGACACCAAGGGTGCACCGTCGATCGACAGTCCTTCATCTCCTTGATAGCTTCATCTCGTGAGGCAGACATACCACTCTACAGTAAAACGGAAATAAGTTATGCTACAGGATGCTGATTGACCTCAAACCAGTGAAATTGGAAAGCTAACTCAAATATCTATCTTGTGACAATATATTGGCTCAATCTAACGGTGGGAAGGTGTTCATCCATAGCTAAACATCTGATGCGTCTATGCAATTCTGCACCTCAAAAAGTTTCATAATCACCATATTTCTCCAGAACGTACCTGAATCTGTAAATACTTTAAAAAGACTCCAAATCGTAGTAAATATATCTTAAAACACTTATATACCATGGCTAAAATTGGGTAAAATCCATGGTATATCAGCCGTCACCACACTGCTCACCTGTCTCTCTCTGCTTTAAATTTGGTCTTGTTACAAAAAGGTAGACAAGGCAGACAAGCTTGGTGGAGGAGGAGGTATCAGAACCGTTGTTTGAGTGGAATACACGATGTCAGAGATCTCATGGTGATGGGGATGGTGGAGGCGAGGAATGGAAGAGGACGACAATGACCTCACGACGGCTCTTGTGATGTGGAAGACACGGTTGTTTAGATAGGTTTAGGTGTTGACGACGGGGGCAAGTTTTTTTTTGTATGTTTTAGATTATGGTTATTTTAGATATAAGCCGGTTTTAGTTTAAACCAATATTATTTTGTAAACCAATTTTAATTATAATTCAATTTTATTGTTAATTTTTATTTGATTTGTGATTATTTATTTATTTTTTTATTTATTCATTTTATTTTAATTTTTTGTGTAATAACAAAAAATATACGCTATTAAAAATATTTAATTGCATATAAAAATGCTATAATATATCGCAATATGATAGTTGTGTAAAAACCGCTATCTAATGTGTCTGACCTACTATGATAGGCGATGATGATACAACACTTGTTAAAAACGCTACAGTACGATAGATAGCGTTTTCCGTCCGCTAGGAAAAGCCATTTTTCTTGTAATGATAATACACTTACTTATAAGTCTCCGGATCCTCAATATCTTAAGGACCACAATCACCTCTCCACGATCCTTCCTGTTTTCAAACTAATTCCGGAAAGCATAAGCATGATCATCAGTTGCAACACATTTTATCTCTCAATATTATGAATAAAACAATATATGTCAATTACATTTACATAATATTTTTCTGGGATCATATGTTATTTTGTATTTACATGTTGTCCCGTATGTAAAACACTATCTTGGGCTATGCAGGGTCATCGAACTGGGCTTCATCGTTGAAGACTCCCATTATATCTTCAAGATAAATGTTTTCTGTTCTGTTACTTACATATATATTATCTGAAATATATTCTAGTAGTTATTAGCACTAGTACCTATGGGATAATTTATGTTCATGATACTGATGTGATGATTTCATGGACATGAGACATCAGTGGGGTGAGTTACTTGTTATTCAAGCCATTAAGTTTCAAAGATGAAACATATCATTAACTCGGTGGGGTGAGTTACTTTTATATTTGCTAATCTAATTATGTAATATTTGTTTTCGTGTTAAGAGTTTGATTATGTGATATATGAGTCTGTTGTTCTTTTTGTTGATGACAAAAAAAAAGTTTGATTATTCTTTGATACTCATTATTTATGTGAAATCTTTGTCTATATAATTTGTATATTTTTTTTTGAAAATTATATATTTCCATTAAATTATTATTTTAAATAACTTTTCACCATTGTTTAAGTTATATTCTGTATTCTAACTTAAAATGTGTTTTTTTATCAAAACTGAATTTTGTTTATTTTTTATTTATAAATTTTTGGTTATAGTTTTCGTTAATATTTATTTAAATACTGATAATTAATATTATGTTTTGATTCTGATTTAGAAAAAATACTTTCCTACTATAGTGAATTATATATTCATGTTCAATTATTTAAATTAGTAATTTTAAAATAAAATATGTAAAAGAAATATAAATACATGTACATTCAATATATAAAAAATATAAAATCATCAATGTTTTGAGTGTTAAACCTAACCACAAGAAAAAACTAAAATTTACTTACTATATATATAAAAATCTCAATCTAACATTTAAGAAAATGTATACCATTCTAATAATGAAAATTGTGTCATGCTAATACAAACTTACAATCTCTAACAAGACTAATAAAAATAAAAAATAAAATTTGTTAGTAAGACATATGCGAAGATGATATAGAAATGTGTTCTCATCGTAAAAACATAACAAAAAGAAATATAATAACTAAAATAGTATAAAGTATTAAATTATATTGATGAACAAATTAAAAAAAAATTAGAAAAATAAACGAACATCAAATGTTAAGTAAAATAAATATAACATCCTGCCTCACTTAAAATTTTCTAAAAGACAAAAATAATTTTTTTCAGGAAGACAAAAATCATTATCCTACACATCTTTTGCAAATGAAAACCTAAAACAAAAACCACAAAATCATACAAAAACTAAAAACTTAGATCACAAGTAATTATATCCCGCCCGTAAGGCGGATGTAGCCTAGTTTAGCATATAAAAGAGAAGTCTACATTACTTTGAATTACATGTATCTTTTCGTCGATCAACACCATATTAAGTGTTGAACCCTGGTGAATGATATATTCTTTACATATACTTTTAATTTTAATATGTGTAATCCAATTCTGTCGAATTTAAATCTTCTAATCAAAAGACATTTTACTAAAATCTTAAATTTTTACTTGCTATGTGGTTTCTAAGGTGTTCATATACAATTTCTGGGAGAATGTAATTTAAAAATTAGGTTAGAAATAACTGTTCGTGTATCAGTGTAGATATATACTCCCTCTGTTTCATAATAAGTGTCATTCTAGCCTTTTTTCTTATTACATAAAATGTGTCACTTTACAATTTAAATGCAAATTATACTTACTTTCAGCTGAAAATTAATTTCAAACATCATTGATTTTATAAATAATTTTATTTATTTTAAATACTATTGGCCAGAGAGGTGTAACTAATAATAACTTACATATATTTTTGCCACTTTCTTAATCTGTGTGAAAAATGCCAAAGTGACACTTATTCAGAAACGAATAGAGTATTTGATACTATAGTATCATTGACGTATATTCCTTTTTGATTATTAGTAAACTAAATTACTTATATCAATCTATTTTATTTTATTTTGGTAAGAAAATATAACAATATCTTATGGAAACTAAAATGAATAGGTGATTAGGGAGACCTATATAAAAAAAATAGAAATGATCAAATATTTATAGGCTGGTCTATAGATTATGGAATATCATTTTGATTTTCTCAATCGGGTAAGAAAGAATCAAGTAATAGAAAGATTTGATATAGACGTCTCTGATTAACATTTTTGAAAAATATTTTGTATTCTAATTTTGACATCATTGTGAAGATGATAACTTAAGTGTAAATTATACGTACAATCTGTATTATTTAAAAAAGAAATATTTAAAAATCTGATCATTTAAAAAATAGATTGCCCTAAGTTACTATTGACGTATTATATGATTACACAACCTGAACCAAAAAATAACTTAAGGCTAAAATAATACTTTACGATAATGATTGAGATTTCACCATAGTTTTATTTTAAGCGTTTACAATTTATAAAATTATTTGAAAATTATTAAGTAATTATCAAAGATTTATTGAAGGAATCCAATATTTTTTTAAAAAAGTCAACTAACCATCATGATTTAAAAGTCTGCACAAATTACAAATAAATCATTTAAATGATGAGATTCATTTTTTGTTTTAAATTTGACTTGGAAAACTGGGGAGGTTAGCTTGATAAGCTTTCTTGTATTTATAGGAATTTATTTTTAGAATTTCCTAAAAATATTAAAATATGTATTTTTCCTAAATAATTTTTATTTAATTGGATATATTCATAATATAGTGTTGTAATCAAATCATCTAAAAAACACAGAAATGATAAAAACAATTTTAAGAAACTGTAATATTCAATTGATAATATAATATTTATTTTTTTGTATAGTATTTATACTGTTGCTTAACAGTGTCACAAAAATTTAATATTTTATATAGTTTTACGGTATCATCATTACACACCTAGGAACTAGTAAAAAGCCACCATTATTGAGTTTGCAAAACTAATAAAGACTATTAATATACGAATTTTAATCAAACTCTCAAGAGTAGAGAAAAGATTGGAAAAAAGATTTTTTATCTAAACATTTAACAATTATTATTTATTTAAGGTAATTTTTATAAAGTTTTAATAATAAACTCACATTAAACCTAGCAGTTTTTATATTTTCCCTATAAGATCAATATCATTGTAATCTAACCCTAAATTAAAATTTTAAACAAAGACAATCAAATAAATATAAAACGATTTAGTGTTAAAATAGTTGCCGATAACATAATGAGTAATTTTCCGGTTGTAACAACCACCACAAACAGAGTTTTAAGCAAAATAAAGAAACAAAATAATTAAACTCGAGTTTAAGAGATTTAGGTGAGTGAGGGTTTAGTCATACATGCTTGGCTCCCAAAGCTTATACCAATCGATCACTGTAAACATCACATCGGCTACCTTTGCTTCGGCAAGGCGTAGTTCAGATTCATGTTTCTCCATCTCAGACTTGAGTTCAGTTTATTTAATAAGGTCATAAATCAACTCGAGTTTCGCAGTCAGGGAGTTCAAATAATGATATACATCTTTAGCGCCACTTTGTTCCTTCATATATCACGAGCATAGCCCTGTAACGGGCTTGAGTTTACATCCTTGCTTTCTTATAACCTTTTGATAGGTTGAGCCATGGTCTTCTTCCAATTGACGTTTCAACTTCAAGTCACTCTTGCCATTTTATCTTGGTCATAAAATCAAATAGAATTAAAAGAGATTAATCTGATATAAGAAATAAAGGTAAATCAATTTCTTGAAAGAGTACATAACAGACACAAACGATTGATGTGTATACTAAATACATTATTACATTCAATAAAAAACTAAATCAATAGGTAGATCATCAAATATCTTACATATAATACAGTTCTCTATCAATTCTTGAACCTACATCACAAACTCATATGTTCATGTACTATTAGAATAAAAGAAGAAAATCTCACCAAATCTAGATGCAGGAGAGAGACAAAGCAACTAAAGAAGATTAGATTTTTGGGGGAAATGAGTCAGTTTGTGTATTTATAATTAAAATAGATTCAAGAGTTATGTCGTTTTGGATTGAGAGACACGACTCTTGGGTTAGTAAATTTTGGGCCTTGTTTTGAACTACAAATATTATCTGTGAATTTGGAATGTTTGGGATTTTAAATATATTAAATCTTGACGAATCATGAATTTTACATATGCATGTATAATATTATTTATTTTGCATATGAAATATCAAATCTATATTTTATACTTACATTAGAGTTTAGGGTTTTAGTTATTTGTTTTAAATTATTTTAAATGCTTACATTTAGCGGATCATGAATTTTTAATGTTTGTTAACAAATTAGAGATATTATGTAATTTTCATTGACTCTAAGAGCATCTCCAACCCCACTTCATAATTTACTCCAAATTGAGAAATGTAGTTGAAAATGGAGTGGAAAATGGAGTGATGACCAAAAAATAAAAGCATTACTCTATTTATGGAGTAATGCTTTTATTTTTTGGTCATCACTCTATTTTCCACTCTATTTTCAACTCCATTTCATAATTTGGAGTAAATTATGGAGTGGGGTTGGAGATGCCCTAAATGTTGATAGATAGGGGTTATAATCCAAAATCTATCTGGGTTAATAGTATGGAGTAAATGAATTATAATTTGGATACTGATAAAAAAGCATATTGGTTAAGAAATACTAATAAGAAAAAAATAGATTAATACATAAACGATTAGCAATAAAATCGGTCAATGTGTTACTTGATCAAAACACTAATATACCCTAAAAATTTACTAAATATGATATGGTTATAAACATTTGTAAATTTTAGATATTTTGAGTTGAGATATATAATAAGCCTAATACTCATTTGATATCAACTGTGTTGGGCTAATTAAGATGGGTTTCTGACGCAAACGCGACATATTCCAGTCCAAGCAGACGCAAAAGTTGTCTGGAACATGATTCTCTTCAGGGATCATTGACTCGATTCGTATCTGACAAAGCTCATGTCATGTACCTTAATCTTTGCATTAGAAGATTTCTAGCTCAAGGTATCATATCACCAATTGAGGTTAATCTTCACGAAGTTCGCAAAATCATAGCTAGTGTAAATTGGATGAATAAGGTTACGAATATTAGAGCATTCTCTCCTAAAATAGTTAGAGATTGTCTTGTAAATTTGTTTTGATCTGTTGATGGAGTCATGATCAGAGGAGACAGGTTCGAGCTTTCTTCTATTTTAATCAATCTTTTGTTTGGAACTCTGAATTTTGATCATGATCATGTGTGGGAATTAGAAATTTTGGATCAGGCTGTTGCGTATTTGACAGTAGCTCATAAGCACATATGAGAAAGTTTTCGTCTTGATGATCTTAGTCTAGTTTATCATGTTTTGTGAATTGTATGCATTACAAATTAGATTCCAGGTACAAATATTTTGTACCTTGTGAAAATCGTCTCCGGGTTTATATTATCTTGTTCAGAAGAAGCTAATAGATATTGGTCGACTAGTATACGATCAGATAATGGATATGGCAAGGCAATCCAATGGACGACAACCAATTGGATTTCCACTTATAGTGGATGATGAGTTAATTGGTATACCAATGTATTTGTGGAGAATGCCGGAAGCTTATGTTCCGCGTGCGTTTTCATATCAGCATGTGATGTATCACAACATTGATAAAGTTATGAGGATGTTGGGACTTCTGCAGAGTCATGCTCCAGGGGGAGAAGAAGTGAATGGAGATGATGATGATGATGGTGATAAAGATTTTCAAAATTTGCAAGAGTAAATTAAAACTATCTATATTTAGCTTGTTACATTTGTTTTTTTTTCTGTGTTGGTGCATCTTTATGATGTCCAAGATGAAGACAAACGGTTAATTAGTGGCTTCATTGCCAAATCTTCCACTCGGATCATTACTCTAATTTTTTTTATTTTAAAAAGAATTTCTATGTCTTTCTTGATGATACTCCAAAATTTATTCACTGGGTTTGGAAGGAATGAATGTCATATAACTCAGATGTTTGGCTGCTAATATAAAAACACTAAATCATTTTAAAGATATTATAAATATTTAGAGCATAATATAAATGTTACTACTTGCGAGACAAGTGAAGAAATAAATTGAGTGCCAACTTCATTTTAACTATTGATGCTTTTAAACAAATTCAATATGTAATTTGTTTTGTGTTAATATATGTAAAAAATTAGTTATGTGATATCAAAGCATAATATTAATATTTTATTCGGAATAAAATTAATATGCCAAATTTGTAAAACATAGATTAAAAAAATAATAAATAAATATTCCAAAAGTAAATAAAAATAGTAAAGATAGTCAAACTTAAATAAAATAAAACACATAGATTATTCACGAAAAATCTCAAACTATTTTCTTTTTCATTTCTTCGATCATGTCAAACACAAAAAGACAATGTTAACATATTTTGTGAAAATCATTAGATATGAATTAAGAATATTTACGAACATTCATTTGAACGTAGTAACTGTTTCTATTAAGGAATTAAAATTAATCTCAGAGCATCCATGAATGTTGGTAATCTCTCTATATCCCCCTATGTATTGTTTACAAATATGTAACGTTATATCATACAACCAATATCATAAATTATTAGAACAAACATATCATCCATTAAGTTCTAACCGTCAAGAACGTCAATCTTCCAGAATCGTAGCACGGAACGTCATCCGCCTAAGATGACCAGAACGCATGGACATCTTTTTTCATTTTCCCATATGCAACACAAGCGACTCGCTGAAGGCTAAATTTAGGATTCAACAAAAAACAAGTATATAGGAATCATATAATAGCATAAGAATAATTATAACAACTTAACATAATAGTATGATGTACAGTTACTTGATATCCGTTAAGTTTAACGATATAGTATTGATATGTTGAATTCAGCTCCAACGTTCTAATTAAATACCCACTCTAGATCTCCAACTGATATAAAATCCCTTAATCTGTATAATATATAGTTGAAGCAATTTTTTTTACATTTGTATTCAACTTTAAAATAAGAAATTAACTAAACATACTAGAAGAATAGAGTTCTAACCGAATAAAAATTTGGGATGAATTAATCCCTTGTTTAACTCATTGTATTTTAGGAATGAGAATTTTTCGAGTGTTTCTTCTGGAAATATGAATTCAAAACGAGTAGTAGCAGCAAGAAAAATATGGTACTTGTGACGAGTTACCATGGTAATGCCGGGAGGATATATATTAAAAGCCAAGATTACTCATTTCATTATGTATTGACTTCTAAATTATTTGGTATTTAGAATAGACATGATTAATCTGCATTACATGAGTGTGCAAATTAGTTGATACATTTGGTAATTAGTGTAGGACAAACAAATCAATTATAATCGGAAATACATTACACGGCCAAATCACTCATTTTATTATCCATTGCCTTCTTACTTGTTTGGTGTCTAACATTCCTGTCTAACATTCCTTATTTACTATATTTCTATTTCAAAATATTTATTTGGGTGATTTTTGGGAACAATATCAATTTTTTTTAAATGATACGTGATTATCAATCAACAAAATACCTAAACGACATCTTATATAATGTTTCATACGTCTCGTATTGATATACACTAAATATTAAAACCTAACCATATGGAAGACAAAACCTTAAACCCTAAACCCTAAAATCTAAATAGCATAAATGTATATTTGTCTACAAACATAAACCTACTACATTTAACATATACATGTAAGTTTGAAAGTAAAATCACACATCATGTAGTTTTGTTTAACCAACATATTGTATGCAAGTTCTTCAAAAAGGATTAAACGAATATGATTCGAGAGAATTCAATAGTTAGTAACCAAACAGAAATTAGAGAATGCTAACCAAGAGATGTTTGATTAGCATCACCAGAAAATATATTAAAGAGAAACCAATATTGATCAAAAGGGTATAATTAAAAATGTTTTAGGAAATGTAATTCCGCAAAATTAAAAAACGGTTTAGAAATGGCTAATGAAAAAAACCACGTCACTATTGCAAAATATCTAAATCACCATTGTGAAACAGTAAACCAATCAAATTATAATGTTTTCATCTAAGAATGTTCTCAAATAACTAGGATAAGACATGCATCTTGCGCATGATAAATTTATATGAAAATTATTTAAAAAATAATGTATGAAAAAATAAAATTTATATTTTTGATCAAATAAATATTTTTGGCCCTTAAAAATTTTCTTTAAACTTTTATATTATTTTGTTAATTACATAATTTGTTTACTGATAAGCTGATCCCATTTTTAAAAATATTTTAGGTCAAAAAATCAATTATCGCATAAGAACCTAACGTTTAGGCCGAAGAATCTCAGGCATACTATTTGGTTACAATCGAAACTATGTCAGCTCGGTTTTTTATTTACATCATGATCTAGCAATTTAAAAGATAGTTATGGTTATAAAAAGTTTACGTTCACGTGCCAATCCTATCTATCTTCAATATTTTTCTGTTTTTAAGTCGATTTTTTTTTCATTTTGGTTATTTCTCGATATAAATATTGATTTTGGAGTTTATTCTCATTTTGTTCTTTTGTTTTGGCCTGAGATTTAGAAATTTTTCAGATTTAAAATTATTGAAGAGATACATACTTAGGTTAAGATATATGTCTTGTGCAGAATAAATATTTTATATTTATTACTTATTTTATGTTTTTCTGCATATTATGAAATAATAAAATAATAATTATATATTAACTAAGAAATCTGTTACTATTATGTAATAAATTGGCGTGCGCATATAAATCAAAGATCACTTTTGTTTGTTCGCAATCATTTTAGGGTAAATATATCAAAACAATCAATCTTATCTATGTATATGGTGTATAATTAAATTTAAATGATATTAACATAGATATATATTATACTTTTAATATGAATATTTTTTAAATGAGGTTTCTACTTATATTATTTAATGATTATTTGCATATTTGTGTAACAAAATTTTACACCAACAAATTGTTTTTCAATGGTTTCAATAATTTATAATCATTTAAAAAACAATGAAGATTTCAAAATTAAAATATTAATGTTTCAATATATGTTCAATGCAAATATCAAAATATAATTATGTATTTTCATATAATGTAGTTTAACGATATTAAATATATATTAAGCATGAACACCTATTAAAATAAAATTATTTATTCATATGGTTTTATAATCATTGTATCTTATTACATAAAAAATTAAACCTTGATCACAAAACTGTATGTGGTACTTTTAACAGTTTTAGTAGTTTATACTCGTTTTGAAAAAATTAAAATACAATGATATGTTATAGATTTTATCCTATTTTACATATAAGTTATATATGTTTTCAAAGGTTTTTATATGCATTTGTAGCTCTTTTAGAGATATTACAGGTTTAGGTACCCGTTGGAGTAAAGTGATGATTATAGAGCAATTTGGAACCTTTTTGGGAGATATTGCATTCCACCTTCACGGAGCTGATTACTGAAGATAGTGTCGACCGATGTATCAACATCAGTATCGATCGACAAAGAACCTCTCGCATCGATCGATTGTCCATTAGCCATATCGGTCGATGCAGAGGCATTCACGATTAATGAAAATTAGAAGAATTACGAGTTTTACCCAAAAGATTATCATATTTGCACTATACACTCTGACCGCCTCTTAGGCTATATTATTAGGGTTTTGTACCATTTTAAGAGGGAGTTATTGGGGGCATTCATAGAAGAAACTCATAAGCAGCCACCAAGGAAAAGAGAGAGAGAGAGAGAGAGAGAGAAGAGAGAGAGAGAGAGAGAGAAGAGAGAGAGAGAGAGAGAGAGAGAGAGAGAGAAGAGAGAGAGAGAGAGAGAGAGAGAGAGAGAGAGAGAGAGAGAGAGAGAGAGAGAGAGAGAGAGAGGAAGCAAGCTTGTAGAATTAGTTGGAGAAGAAGACTTCTGTCTTGGAGAGAGATAGATCTGAACTTCATAAATAGAGAAGATTTTGAACTCTTTTGTTTTCTTACTCTATTACTTATTCTCATTTAGTTTTATTCAAAGTATTATTCAGACCATCATGATCATGCTTCTTATGAATATGTCTGAGTAGTCTTACTGTTAGATTTAGGTTTATGAAATGTTGATTTATGTATTGCTAATCATATCATGATTGTTAGGGTATTTCAATAGTTCTTTCATTCTAGTTGTGTTTGTTGCTATGTAAAGGATTGATCACCCTTAACTTAGATCTTAGGATTAATTCACTCAAGCAAAAGCTTGGTAAATTACCTAAAATATACTAGACTGATCTAATTAACTAGCTAAAACGAAAGTTTCTCTAGTTAATCTGAGAACCCATCGAACATGCTCGGTAAATCACCTGAAAATATGATTTTATTTATTTCTATTATTTTATTTTTTTATTTATATTTATATATATATGTAATAATACGTAGATACTCTCATTATTCCTGTTCTTAAAATAAAATTTGACATACAAGGACTCAATTTTATCTATTTATTGATTTCTCCATGAATTGTATGTTTATAACAATAGGGACAAAATTTTATCAATTCCAATCGACTAAGAGTGTTATGCCAATTCTTTTGAGTAATTTATTTGGAAATTCCAGCCGATTATTTTTTAATATTATTTGGAATACAACTGGTACATTCCAAAATAATTGTTACTCGAACATCTTTACCTTTGACCATGAAACCTCCTTTGGATTTATGATTCATCCCCAATCTTCTATTTTCATTTTAGGATCCATAAAGAACAAGAACCAGCTGTTAATTAATTAAAAATGTCTTAAATATTTCGTTGCAATGAATATTAATTAGTAATTAAATAAAAATAAAATAATAAGTAATATAATAATTTTTTGAAAAATATATTTCAAATCTTTGTACAGTATTTTTTAAGTATCTCGTAGGATAATCTTTCCCTAGCAACACTTTCTTTTAATTGGATCATGAACCCTATATATATATTTTAATCACATTAGATAATTTCATAGGTTTATCTAAGGAAAGAATAGATAATAAATTTCAATTTGATAAATGAATGGTTTATAATGGACATACTATATAATATAACACTAGATGATAATCTGGGCCTTGCGCGGAGTAAGTTTTCTTTTAAAATATGTTATAACTAAAAAAATTAAACAATATGTATTTTGTTATCAATAACCTTTTTTACATTTGATTAGGGATGACATGCGCGTACCATTTGGTTCAGTTAGATTCAGTTCAGATCTTTGCAAGTTTAGTTCGAATCTTTGCATGTTCGGTTTGGGTTTATGTTTGGATAACCCATTTAATTTTTTTTTAAAATTAAGGTTCATATATACTTAAAATTTCTAAAAATCTAAAAATAAAAATAATATGTAACATATAAATTTGAATAATGTATACCAAAATACTTAAACTTAACATAAAATTGGTTTAGCTTAAATATTTGGATAGAAAATGAATAGATATTTTTAGTATTTTTGGTATTTTGAGTAACATTTAGCTATTTTAAATATATAATTTTTACTATTTTTATATATTTCTAAGTAGTTTGGACAATTTAAAAACATCATATGTATTTTGTATATTCTTTTAGATATTAAATTTAAAAATAATTAATATATTTAAGTATATAAATCTGGTTCGAATATACTCTGATACCCGAAATATTTTGGTGCGGATCGGATTCGGTTCGAGTTCTCTAGATATCAAAATTTTGAATCTGTTCGGATATCTAACCAATTTGATTAACGTTCTGTACTATTTTTTTTTTGGATTGGATTTGGACTCAGATTTTTTGCCTAACCATATATTTATTATTCATATATTTACTAGCAAATAAAATTAAACGAAAAGTATAGAAGATAAAAAATAGTTATCAAATCTTTATCATTCATAATTATAATTTGAACTATAATTTGAACTATAATGAGTTGAACTATAATTATAATTTGTAAATCACTTGAATTATAATTAAGTAACAATTTACTGCAAGTGAAACTTCTTATTTTTTTAGTTTTTTATCCTTTTGTTTTATTTTAACAATAACTAATTTAAGTAAAGATTATAAATTTGATGGACAACAATTAGTTGAAATTCTTTACAATTTTTTTTATCTCTAAACAAACAAAGTTGTGTTCAATCGAAGACATATTAATTTGATGAACACTAAATATAGAAGAATACAAAAGCTTTTAATTCATCCTTCTGTTTTGTTTTTTTATTTTTCTTTTCAAAATTTAGAGCTTTAATATTAATTCTATATTTGATTATTTTATTAGATGATAGAAGCTTTTTTTGTTTTTATTCTTTTATTTAAATATTTAATATTTTTTAATAAATGATTTTTGACAATATGATTTTAAAATTCGTATAATATATAATATGATCTCAAAGTAAATAATTATGTTTTTTGGGTATAAAACCGAATAAACTGAAAACCGACGGTATGCAAACCAAATCGAACCGAAGTAAATATAGATTTAGAATAGTACTTATATTTTACTAGCCGAAATACCGTAAAAACTGAATCAACCGAAACCAACCCGATATTCGGATTGAACACACCTAATCCAAATGAAACCGAACTATTGTTTTATTTTCCAAAACATAATAAAAATAACAACTTCATTCCGCACAAGACGCGGATCTTATCCTAGTATAAATTAAAATAACTGCATTTTAAAATTCAGTGATTTAAAGGTTTAAATTAAAGTTCTAAAGCAAATTGAATCGGTAAAAAGAACAGTTTATAGAAAAGGATAAAAGAAATTACATGGAGATCGATGTTCTTATTTAAAGTTCTCATTCTCACCCCCAAACTATTAAATACAACAAATCAAACCCAACCACGAAGATAGATGTGGAAGCAGGGAAAATAGAAATGGAGAAACCAATTTTTTCACCAGAAAACTTCGGCCAAACGTGAGAAAAAATAATTCCTTTTTTAAGAATTACGTAAGAGAAGCAACTCTATCAGTAAGTTCTGCAACTGTTGTTTCATCCTCTCCTTCCTCAGCTATGGTGTCCTGCAACCACAGACAACAATAAGTAAACTCCCATCTTCATGTTCCTTTCAAGATCTTCTGTTTTTGTAAACAACTAACCTCTTTGTCGGTTTTAGATTGGACACCGATGCATTTAGAACCGCTGATGCTCGAACTCTTCATGAGGTTACGAGCACTGTAACCTCCTCCATTGTCTGCTTCCTCAGTTTCCAAGGTTGAAGCAGCAGCTGCTCTTTCTTCTGCAGTTTCACTACTCTGAGCAGGGACTCTCTCTCTGCAACACACAATCACAGAGAAGCACTAAGCTTTCAGAGAAAGAGAGAGGGAGAGAGAGATTCTGTGAAAGACATCATTACCTAGGCAAGGAAGCATGATGTCTGTGAAGTGCAGTACTTCTTCCTCCTCCTGCTCCTGCTCCTGGTTTACCTTGATTCTCTTCAAGGTGAGCAAACTGCCTCTTGAACCGATCAACCCCACTGCGTAAACAACAGAAGCTTTCTTGGTTTCATTCTGCTTCAGGGAATTATAGTTCATGAGTTGTTTAATTAGCTAACCTAGGGTACATGAAGCTAAGCTGATCACCACCGCGCTTGTATTCCTCCAGCATCTGAGGATGATACTCCAATATCTAATGTTTTTCCCCCCGAAGATACGTGATTGTTAGATCAATGAGGAGAACAATAAGACAGAGTCAAACCAAAACTATATGTGTGTTACCTCTCGGTAGATTAATTCTCTGACATCATCTTTGTTTAACTTCTTTCTCTCAAAATCAAACTCAAGCTTTGAAATTGGCTGCGTTGATGGTTCACGCTCTGAGTTTGACAGACCACTAAAGTATGGATCAGCTAGTGCCTGTAAATAAGGAGTCAAAAGAGTTCAGTCTTTGTAATAAAAAAATTGGAAGTTAGTTGTTGCTTACCTCTTCGGCTGAAACACGATCTTTAGGATCAAAGGCAAGAAGGCGTTCAAGAAGGCGGAGAGCCAAAGGATCAGCTTTAGGGAACTTGTGAGAGAAAGGAACCGGCTGTTTCTTCCTCATGCTGCTAAGATATCTCCTCGCCTTTTCATTTCTAATCTGTCAAAATTTGCAAAAATCTCATTAACTAACTAGCTCTCAAATGATGGGAATGTCATAGAGTGACTAACCCTTGATATGGACTCAGGAGGTGGAGTGCCAAGAAAGTCAGTCATAAGATCAAGTTGGTGCACCACGTTCTTCCCGGGAAACAAAGGCTTTCCCAATATCATTTCCGCAAAAATGCAACCAACACTCCAGATATCAATCGCAGGAGTGTACTGGAATATGAACTTAGCATTAGACGGTAGGTCTTATAAAAAAAACATTCTACAAGACCTAAATCAAGAAAGTCTTTTTTTTTTTAACCGGGGCTTCTAGTCCTGGTGGTAAAGGGCTCACAGCTGTGAGTTCCGCCACCACTTTTGTGGGACCAAGATACCTCTGTATAATTCAAAAAAAAAAAACAGAGAGGTAACAAAAGAGAATCTTACTTTGGAGAAGAAGGATCCACAGAGTTCAGGGGCACGATACCACCGAGTAGCTACATAATCCTACAAAATACATAAAAAGAGTGAGTTGAAGAAAAAATCTAATGAGCATTCAGAATCTTCAACTCACAGTCCAAAAGATAGCAGTTGGGGCGTCGTTAAAAGAAACACGAGCGAGTCCAAAATCACAGATCTTCAACTTGCAATCAGCATTAGCTAGAATGTTTTTTGGTTTCAAATCCCGATGAAACACATTAGCTGAAAACAGAAACCCTTACATGTTTTAGTATAAAAGGGTCGAAAGAGAAGAATGTTTTAAACCAAGAAAAACATTAACCTGCGTGAACATATTTGAGACCACGGAGAAGCTGATACAAAAAAAACTGATAATGATCAGGAGTCAAATCATCGTTGGCCTTAATGACCTGATGAAGATCAGACTCCATCAACTCAAAGACGACATAAATATCCCTGAACTCTCTACGAGAAGGAGGCAACATGATGTGGTTAATCTCCACAACATCAGGATGACGAAGCAACCGGAGCAGCTTGATCTCCCTGAGAATCCTAGTAGCATCAGAGACATGCTCAAAGACATCGTTGATCTTCTTGATAGCAACTCTTTCACCAGTGTGGGTGTCAAGAGCAGAAGCCACAACACCGTAGCTTCCTTTACCAACCACTTCTTGAACCTGGTACCTGTTTGCTTCTCCGTACTCCGTGAAGAAGTCTTTTTCCTGCACACCCTGAATAGCATTTACTCATGAGATTCAAGACAATAGGATCCAATCAAATGGAACACAAAACCAGTGTTCTAAAATTCGGTCTAGGCGGCAAATCTAGTCTAAACAAAACTTTTTAAAAAATTTTGCTGTAAGCTTTCAGAAAATTGGTATAGACTCAATAATACACTATAAAAGATCTAATCAACGTCTAGAATGGGACTCTTATCTATTTATTCTAGTCCTATTAATAAGTTCCTTTTTGAACAGTGCACAAACATTAATAAAAGGGGTCACTCAAAATTTAAATTAAACAAGATCACAGATCAAATCATCTCAACAAAGATTGATCCAAAGATACCTTCTTTTGAGGATCCATGGGTAAGTGATGACGTTTTGGAACTTTGATAAGCTTTAGACCAGAGAAATCGAGATCTTCAGTAATGATAAGGTCAGATTGATCGGTGGGATTAGAAAAAGTATCAGACTTGGGTTCGTGATTATGATTATTATTGGAAGAAGAAGAAGGACGCTGAAAAAGCCAACGACGAACACCGTCGACGAGATTCCCACCACCACCCATCTACTTAGATTAGAAAAAAAACAGTTTAAAGATTTGCTAATTTACGATATTGGGTCTCCGATTCTCCTTCTCAGCCAATTGATTCTCAGTCAAAATCACCTTCTTTCTCGGATCCTCTCTCCCTTTTCTCCTTCTTCCGAGTTTGCTCACCACCTTCTTCCTATTTGATTGGAGAGAGAGAGAGAAACGAGAAGAAATAATTTGATAAATTTTATAATTTCGACGACCCGGTTTATCTTAACCGAATTCGGTTTATCACTGACAGTAACAAAGAACAAAAAACATGATCGAAGACTTCTGTCTTGAAAATGAATCACACGAACAGGATAAGCCTTTATATGCTTTTACAGCTGAGATTTTTCTTTTTAAAAAAAAAAAAAATCGAAAATGGCGAATCTATTCAACGTTACAGCTCCTTTCCTTTCAAAGCCGTTCACGAAGACGGCACCGCATCACCTGTGTTGCTCCTCTTCTTCCGATCCTCCCGAGAAGAACCCTCCGGAGTCTTCTCCTCCTCCTCCTCCTCCTCCTCCTCCTCCTCCTCCATCTCAGTCCATAAGGACGGAGCAACCAGTCGCATCGCAACAGAAGAGGAAGAAGAGCGTCGAGACGACGGATTGGGTGGCTTCTTCGTTGACGCGACGGTTCGGAATCGGCGCTGGTCTTGCCTGGGCTGGGTTTCTAGCTTTCGGTGTTATCTCAGAGCAGATCAAAACAAGGATTGAGGTTTCTCAGGAAGAAGCCAACACAAGGTTTGCACCACTCCTTTTCTAATCCATAGCTTCAACTTCTCATCACTCTTTCTCTTTTGGTATGCAGAGACGTAGAAGAAGAGAAAGAGATTGTCTTGCCCAGTGGCATAAGGTACCATTTGCCTTTAGTTTCAGTCTCTTTTGAATCATTCAAGCCTTGGCCTTTTACTTCTTCTATTGAATCAAACCGTGCCTAGGTACTATGATCTACGGCTTGGAGGAGGGGCAACACCAAGACCAGGTGATTTGGTAGTGATTAATATGAAAGGACAAGTGCAAGAAACCGGGCAAGTGTTCGTGGACACGTTTGAAAGCAAAGACAATAAGAAGCCACTGGCCCTTGTGCTGGGTTCAAAACCATATAGCAAAGGATTATGCGAAGGCGTTGACTATGTTCTGAGGTCCATGAAGGCTGGAGGTAAAAGAAGAGTGATCCTTCCACCATCCTTAGGATTTGGAGATGAGGGTGCTGAACTTGAATCCGGTTTTCAGATTCCCCCTTCTGCTTCTCTGGAGTACGTAATTGAGATTGAAAGAGTCTCAATTGCTCCTGCTTGAGTTCTTGAGCTTTGTGTTTGCTTACCAAATCTTGTATTGAGAGAGATTATTGGAGGGAAAATTGTGAAGTAGTAAAAAATTACAAACTTTTTCTTTATAGAGAGACGTGCATATAGGATCTAGGAATCTTGGGTCAAGGCTTCAGTTCCAGACATACATTTGTTTTCTTCTATGAGCCTTGACACAGCCTCGCAAATAACCAAAATTGGGTTGTGTATTGGAAAACAAGGCTTTTCTTTTGGGAGGAGAGTGGTGAGGTTCATCAATGTACCTTGATTCTAAACGCTAGGGTTGCTGCCTCTGAGAAAAGTGGACTTGGTAAATTTGGCAAGAGGGTTGGAAGTTTTTATACTCCCTCCTATTCATATTGCAAGTAGTTTTAGTGAAATTTGTTTTTGCTTCAAAATATAAATAGTTTTTATATTTCTTGGCATTTTTTTTCATTTATTGGATATAATGTGACCAGTTAAATTGTCTATACTATTAAAGCAGAATTATATTTTAAAATTTTAGGATTCTACTCCTGTATTTTAATATATTTATAAGTCTTTCCATTGTCATTTAGTTTAAACTAAAAATAGAATATTCTCTACAACTATGGTAATTAATATTTTCCATATTTTGTGAATGATATTAATTTTAATATTTATACAGATTATACTTTCCATTTAATTTTAATATCATTTTTTCATCTACAATATTATTTAAAGATCGGATCTGAATATATACATGCAAATTAAGAAAATATTATTATGTCATTTTTTACATCATAATGATAATGCCAATTTTGACTGTTCAATTTTTTTTAAACTTATCAAATTAAGTTTTAGATCTAAATAAAAATAAATATACAAACTTCTCAGTAACCAAAAAAAAATTCATATCAATAATAAAGTTTCCTATTACCATTGTTTTATTTTCTTCAAATGACATAATACAAATCTTATTAAAGTCTAAATAATTAATTTTTCAATTTTATATAATATTAAGAAGTATGAATTATTTAATAAACATTTCAAAAATATTATTTAGTTTTTTTGGTTTTCAGCGGGTCATCTCATATCGGGTGTTAGGTTAATAGCGGATTTTTAGATTTTTACTAGGTTTTCTAATACTATAGTTACAATTTTTTTATTAAATTAAACTGAATTATACACATATCACTGGATTTATCGGTTTAATCATAGGTCTGGGTTGGGTATGAAAACACCGCTTGAAAATCAATTATTATAATAAAATAATTTTTTGAAATACAAATAGAAAACTTTAAAATTATTTATTCTCTAATCAAAATTATAAATTAAGTTAAGTTTCATTAAAATAAAAATATATATGCGCTTTGGAAGCGCGGATCAAAATCTAGTATACACTTATTTATGATTGGTTCAATTATATCTAATCTATATATTAAATGATATTTTTAAACAAATTAGATGTTTTTAAAAATCTTTGTGTTTTTAAATAAAACTACCTATAGTATGAAAGCGAGAGAATATTTTAGTTTTGTCTGAATTCTCTTTATTTAAAGTGTTCATGTACAAGATCCGCCGTAGCACAAAAGGTAATTTCATGCTAGAAACAAACGTATGATTTACGAGGGTCTCCCTGTTCAACCCTTGAAATCCGGGTTCAATTCCTGGCAGCGGAATTAATTTTGTGGAATCACCGTAGCCTAGTGGTTAAGGTTTAAAGGCTTCTACACTCAGGTCTGGGGTTCAAACCCTAATAATCAGAAAGGAAAATATTAGAAGTTAAAGAGAAGCCGCTTTCAACTTTGTGAAGGTTTTAATCATTGTCACCCACCTCCAGTAGCTCTACTGCATTCACCAGTTTCTACAATAACATGGTTAGCTTCATACACTACGTCATCATCATCAACAACCAATATTATCTCCCGAGACCTTTGGTTATTGTTCACCAAGACACTGGTCCACATAAGCCATCTCGCAAGACACACAGTGGAAAAGCTTTAATGCATCTTCAGGGAATAGGCGTTCATAACCCTTTCAGTTTGAGTAGCTCGGTCTCCATAAACTAGAGCTGCAACGTAATGATATCCGCAGTTGTATCATTAATATTCTATTATGAATTATTGAAGAATAGAAGATTTGGGAATACTACTTACTCTCGTACTCTTTTCTGGATACTTCATTTTGTATGTTGTTAACAACGTGTGTGGTTGATCCAATCGTAAAACTTGTTCTACAAAGGAACTCATATTCAGTGACCCTTTTAGGCCCAACGATGACGAGCAAAGTGAGGTCCTACAGTGATGTCCTCACATTTAATAGAACACAAAGATTGTCAGTTCGGGTTATTGTTGTTGGTGGAGTTTTGTATCCGAGGGGTGAAAACATCCAAGTAGGGAGCCTGAAAGTTAGTACCACCGGTGTTGATGGCCGGAGAGAGTAACGTCTCCTAACCATCGCCTCGAGAGATTCATATGTTTCATCATCTTTTATCATTTCCCTTAATCCAAAATCATCCACATCCGGTTCGAAATGCCACTCCTCGTCCCCATTTTTCTTCCACTCTCCTCGCCAAAGACGAACACAAATGCGCATCCTGCACAAAAATTAGGGTTTAGATTATCCTTTACATATTACAGAAAGAATGATGTTGTGTAGCAAAATTAGGGTTTCGGTTTTGTTAGTTTAATAAAGGGATTCACACCAGTTATAAATGATAGAGATTTAACTTTAAAGAAATAATGGGAGGTGAAAGCAGAGGTTGGTGAAAAGTACATGTGAAGGTTTATAAATATATGTCGGTTAAGACCAGTCTTTGAATCGAACAAAAATCGGACACATACCTTTGTAGCTTCAATGACTTCTTAAAAGCTCCTTCTTCACTTCTTTCTTTATGTATCTTAATGACCCACCTCTGTATGTTCTGGAACTGCAAAAGAATCTCCGGTTACCTTATTTTATACGCTTCACGACATCGAAGGTTAACTCCCTCTCTCCTGCTTATATTTTTTTGTATCTATAGTTGAGAAATCTTGAGTGTGGATACAATATCTATTGCGCCGTTTTTTTCAGCAGATATATGTTCAGATTATATCTATTACACTTCCTCAGTTAGCTAAAGAAATCTATAATAATATTTACCAAATCTATGTAAAATCTATGAAGTACAGCCTAGAGATCCTACAAGGTTACAACATATACTTATATATAACATTATGAAAAAGGTAAACATGTATATTCAGTTGTCCACGAATCATTATTTAGGCCCACTGAATTTTGCTCATGGCATATACCTAATATCTGTATTTTTTTAGTATTTTGGCCTAAATAACTCATTTTATCCCCTTTTTGGGGGAAAATTTTATTCCACCTTTAAAAAATGCCGATTGTCCCTGGTTGGTCATTAAAGTTTGCTAGCAGTGTGAATGTCATTCTAAGCTCTGCAGATCGGGAGAACTTCCCATTCTAAACACTAGCACGGGTGTCTACATTGAAAAAACTTATGTTATGTGGTTTAGATTTTTACATGATCTTTCGCAGGCAATCCCAGATATTTTTCGAGAATGATGGGTTCATGAGTGGCCGACATACCGCTTCATACCCGCTCATTTTAAGGAACACTGGTTTCTTATAATCGCTGTAAACATCGATTATATATCCATATTTGATTAAACAACAACACTAAAATTTGGTTGTCTTCTTATTTTAGCGGAGAAACACGTGGGATCCGAGGCATAATTTTCTAGTTTTCTAGTCTGGACACATTTTGATATGGTTGCCAGAACGCTATTTCGATCTCAAATGCGGTGGTTGAAGAGGTATTGGGCGCATGGTGGCGAAAAGCCTGAGTGGATGGTGACTAACGTTTGGCTTGCTCTTGCCGACATGTTTGAATAGTTTGGGCTTGATAATTTCGGTTTCAGAATGTAATTCGACATGTTTATTTCGTATTTATCTTACATTATGTCTTATAAGATCCGAAATTTCGTTGTTAATATAACTCAGCCACATCTTTTAATATAACTCAGTGTTTACTCTTATTCAGCCGTAATTGTTAATATAACTCAGCCACAACGTTTAATCTAATTTAGCTGTAATTGTTAATATAACTCAGTCACAACATTTAATTTAATATAACTCAGCCACAATATTTATTTTAATATATAATTCAGCCACAACGTTTATCTAATTCAGCTGTAATTGTTAATATAACTCAGCCACAACATTTAATTTAATATAACTCAGCCACAATGTTTAATTTAATATAACTCAGCCACAACGTTTAATTTGACTCAGATATAATTGTTAATATAACTCAGCCACAACGTTAAGTATAAACCAGCGTTTAAACTCAATCAACCGTAATTATTAATATAACTCAGCCACAACGTTTAATATAACTCACCGTTTAATCTCACTCAGCTGTAATTGTTAATATAACTCAGCCACAACGTTTAATCTAACTCAGCCGTAATTGTTAATATAACTCAGCCACAACATTTAATATAATTCAGCCACAACGTTTAATCTTACTCAGCCTTAATTGTTAATCTAACTCAGCCACAACGTTTAATTTAATAGAACTCAGCCACAACATTTAATCTAACTAAACTGTAATTGTTAATATACATCGTAGAGTATCATTTAAATATAATAATAATGGGATGTTTCGTCTTTCTTGATATGACTGAGTTGTCGATTAATTATGGTGCATCAAGTGCGTGGAAAATACGACTCAAGCCTAATATCGAGGCCTTTATAATATCGAGACGATAATACTTTATAATTTATATATATTTTTTTAGTTTTAAAAGTAATTGTTGCCATTTTTGTGGTATTGTGTAAAATTAGAAAGAAAATGTCATTTTCATCATGCGTCTCAGGTAACTATTACAGGCGACGTAGAAACGTGGAAAGAGGAATGCTGAAAGTGTATTAGTGTTGCTGAACCCGCTGAATTATTTACGTCTGGATGATCTACAAATTCAGGAAGATTGTATTATTTATGTGCAAAATGATATAATAAGGTTAGTTTTTGTTTTTATTTATCATGTTCTGGATGCAATACTGAGATCTGGTTATGTTGGTGAAATCAAAGACATTTATTCAAATGGACGGATTAGTGCTTGGTTGGAAGAGGTAGAAGATATGAAATCACTGATGAGTGACATGAACAAAGGCATGTCAGATCTGAGAGTTACAATTGCTCAGATGGAGAAAAAGTTCTATAAGGTGGAAAAGGTGCAATATTTGAGAAATGTGGTGGTTTGTGTTCTTTGTATGACCATACTTTGCTACGACTACTTTGCATAGTCATGTTTGTGATCATAAGTTAACATTTATGATTTATGTAACTCAGCCTTAACGTTTTATGCAATTTAGAATTAACGTTTTATTAATTCAACCGTACCGTTTATTAACTCAGCCTTAACGTTTTAGGTTGGTTTAACTCAGCCGTATGTATTCAAAGTCTCAGCCGTCATAAAAGCGTGAAAACCCAAAACTCAGCTGTAACGTAATTCAACCAAATACTCAGCCGAAAAGAAGATTAATTTAATTTTTGATGTTTTGTAATTTAATCTCAGCAATAAAAATAATTTAATACTCGATATTTTGTAATTTAATCTCAGCAATAAAGAATAGTTTAATTCCCTCACGTCATTTCAATCAAATTGGAGGGACTATTAGGTAGGGACGTGTCGTTTTTGATGTTTTATTAGGTGTATTAAAATACGGCTGAAAGTAATACTGAGACAATAATACTTTTTGCTTAATGGAATACTATTTTGAAGGAATATCTTCTCTTTTATTTTACAGTTGCAAGTTAGTTTAGTTTAACTCAGCCGTATATAAACGAGAACTCAATCATAATTAAACATCTTCACCACTTCCTTGTGTCCCTAATCACGCTCATCGGTTCAAACTCACGGAAGAACAGCCCCACCTCTTTGATCCAGAAATAGCGGTTACACATGTTGTCATCCTTACTGGTATCAATGTGCCACAAGCAGAGATATTGTCGCTCCAAAGGAAGAGCACATTGGCAACTGTAAAACGACGGAACAACACCTGAAATGAACTCGGCCCTCTTTGCGCGGAACTCGTCACCATGCCACAAACCCCATCCCCATTTCACAGATCGCACTAGTGTCCATGTCCTCTAACCTGATTCCCTTGGAAACTGAGCAAAATACTCATCATCATCCCAAAAGATTTTCTATATTATTGCGTGTATACGCATCACGCTCATATCCTGCATCCGCTGCACGCTTCATGAGAGCAAGTCCTTCTTCTTGAAGGTTAAATGTGAAGAAAAACTGTACAACTAGATATGAAGTATGCTTGGATTTCTCTAAGCGTAACAAGTTTTCAACAACTCATGAGGCATATTGAGTCTCCAGGGAACATATAACACATCGTAAAATGGTATATCCTACGCCGCTCTGCTAACGCATTCATCAACTTCCACAATTCTCTCATGCCATAGAGATCTACGAAAGAGTTATCGGCTACACGTTCAACCACTAACGCCTAAATTTCTTCAGGCATTTCAAGAATCAGAAAATATTTCATTTTCTCTCAGAGGGGTGAAACTGATTTCGAGATAGAGAGTAATTATGTAAAAATAGAGAATTGAAAATTGTGTTTTTGCAGAAGACATCTTATTTATCGGCAATCAAACAATTTTATTATCGTTACATTTCGTTTTCCGAGCGGGAATTTTATACATAACCAAGCCGTAATACAAATATATGAATATTCATAACCCAGCATTAGTACAAAAACATGAAAACCCAAAATCAAACAATCATACAAAAACATTAACACCCAAAACCCAGCCGTAGCGTATTTCTACCAATTACTCATCCGTCATTATACCGTAACTCAGCCGCAAAGAGTAATTTAATCTCAACAAGAATGAGTTATTTAATTCGCGATGTTTTGTTCTTCGATGTTTTATTAGGCGTGTGAACTGGCTAGTTATGATGTCCTTTATTAGGCGTGTGAAAATACGACTGAAACTAATATCGAGACGATAATACTTTGGGATCCCTAATACTTTTTGCTTAATGGAGTATTGTTTTTTTATAATATCTTCTCTTTTATTATAAAGTTGCTAGTTAGGTTTGTTTAAATCATCCGTATATAAACGATAACTCAGCTATAATTAAACCAAAACTCAGCCGTTATACACAAACATGAAAATCCAGCCGTGCTACAAATAAATGAAGATCCGTAACCAAGCCGTAATACGGAAACATGAAAATCCATAACTCTGCCATAATACAAATCAAGAAGATCCTAAATCCAGCCGTAAGACAAAAACTTGAAAATCATAAACCCAGCCGTAATAGAAAAACATGAAAATCCATACAACATTTTTATATCGGACAAGTTTTCGCATTATGTCTATTTTGTCTACACCGAGAACATGTGTGTTATTTCCTAGGATGTTTGTTTGAAAGTGCAACTTCTAAAGCATATTTCATCCTAGTTTTCTTAGGTCTTCCTGGTTGTTGACGAATAAATGAGGGCAAGCATGGTTGGTTAGCCATGAATTTTGGAACATGTTAAGCTGAGCCAACCGGCATCACCAATTCAGCGTATGCGCTCACCAAATAAGCGCTGTTATAGTAAGAATTGCACATGGATATACGACAACCATTTATGTCCTTCGCAGCTGTGATTGCTTGTACACATGGTAATTTTTCGCGTTCAAAACACACCATGTGCACTTTCTCTCTACCAAATTAACAACATGGAAAGACTCGCCAGAAGAACAATATGTAACTTCAGTGTGATAGGCATCAATCCTTTGTACCATCAACAATCTTACGACAGTTACACGAGCCTATTAAAAGTACATGATAAAAATAATACGACTAACTTATTACATATAAAGGCTGAGTTAAGAACTGTAAAGACTGACTTATGAATTTTAAGGGCTGACTTATTAATTTTAAAGACTGACTTATTTTTACAGTTACAACTGACTTACATGTAGCAGTTTCTCCACATCACACGTAAGCGTGGTTGCCTGCGATCTGGCATCCTCTCTCCGTTCAGTAAACCATCTGGTCATCATAACCCATATCGATACTAATATTTGAAAAATGTTAAGACCTCTAGCATTCGACAGTGCTCTGTTTATTGATTCCAATATGTTCGTAGTCATCAAGTTGTACCTCCGCCCGAGAAATGATCATGCGCCCACAGTAGGACATCAGCTCTTTGGAGGTATTCGTGGAGTTCAGGATTAATCGCTTCAATCTCCTCGAACATCGCCGTAAAGTCAAACATCATAAAACATCTTGTCGCTTTCTTCACCATTCGAAATACATCTTTTCCTTTGTACCGTCCCAAAATGTTCTTATATAAATGGTAGGTGCAAATTCCCCGAGAAGCAAACGGATACACATTTCCAATTGCTTTCCTTATCGAGTTATGCATATCCGAGATTATTGCAAAACCCTCATCGTCGGGAATCAAAAGTTGTAGTTGCGTAAAAAATCAATGCCCCAAATCATCATTTTCAGTGTCAACCACTGTAAAGGCTATTGAAAAATTTGAAAGTTACTATCCTGAGCTAGTGCTGTGAGAAACGTCCCTTTGTATTTACCATTAAGAAATGTACCGTCGACAACCACAACTTTACGCAGGAAAAGAAACCCATTTACACTCGCACCAAACGCAAGAAACACATACATAAATCTTCTAAACTCATCGATTTAAAGACGCGTAATTGTACCCAGATTTGTCTTTATTATCATATATAAGTAAGAAGGAAAGTTTTCAAACCCACTCTCAGGTGTTCCCACATTTATTTTCCTTGCAAATTACAGCGTCTGATGTGATTTCCAATAATCCATCTGTCCACATAAAAAATAATACAAATAACTCAACCGCATCACAAAATTAAAACAGCCACAACATAATATTAACTCAACCCTATCGTTATAATAACTCGGCTCTAACATTATAATAACTCAACCGCATTGTCTAAATAAGTCAGCCGCAAATATTCATATTACTCAGTTGTATCTTTATAATAACTAAGCCGCAACAAAGTAATTACCTTTACACCAAAGTGCTTAGTGATAGCTATTCCGGCACTCGTAGGATGAACTGACGGAACAACGTCGTCGAGGAGTCCATGTACAACTCTCTTAAAATATCTGGTGTTGCATGTCTAGACCGATTAGAACGCTCAGTTAAAGAACATCTATGTTCTGAATCGTAAAAACGAACATAAAATGTCGGAGATTGCCCTTGTGTAGAAGCACAAACTCTCTAGAGACACTGATATACCATGGATTTTACCCGTTTTTAACCATGGTATACTAGTATTTTATTATATATTTAATCTGTTTTCTAGCCTGTTAGGTATGTTTTCAGGTTCAGGAGCATTTCGTGAGAAAGTGATGTTTTTGGAGCATTTTGGAGTACAAGAGATGATACACCCGAGTTGACCATTCAAGACTAAGTCGGAAGTCAACATTGCGATTACAATCGATCGATACTCATCCTGAGTCGTCGATCGATGCAGCTGAGAAGATCCGCATACTAGAAGATTATAATCGATCGATACAGATCAGTGTTGTCGATCGATATCGAGGACGGAATGGTTTAGCCGACTACTTCACCAAGACTTCACCAAATTACGAGATTGCCCCTGACGAGTATTTAAACCTAATGGAAATGCTTAAATACTCCTGCAAAGTCTTTTTGACGGCAAGTTTTGAAACCCTTTGAAGCTTGAAGCTTTTCACAACCAAAGCAGAGAGTGTGAGAGAGAGACTAGAGTTTTATTTGTTTGTTAGAGATTGGAGAGATTTCTCATCTCCTTTTGTATTTCTACTTTATTCTATCTATGCAATTCTTTCACCTATCTATTGTTTATGAATTGTTTAGCTATGTCTGAGTAGTCTACTTGTTAGATCTAGGGTTTAAATAGGTTG